>NC_046156.1:85850788-85955788 GCF_011064425.1 Rattus rattus
TGTATTCTGTTAGTAAAGCTTGTATCTACAGCTCCTTGTCTCTTCTTTGGTTTCTATATCAGGGTTGTTTCCATGTTCTTTCTTGATTGCTTCTATTTCCATTTTAATTCCTTCCACTGTTTGATTGTATTTTCCTTTAATTCTTTCAGGGATTTTTGTGTCTCCTCTCTATGGGCTTCTACTGTTTTATTTATGTTTTTCTGGAATTCTTTCATGCATTTTGCGATTCCCTCTGTGGCTTCTACTTGTTCTCTAAAGGGAGTTCATCATGTCTTTCTTGAAGTTCTCCAATCATGGTCAAATATGTTTTTGAATCTAGATCTTGCTTTTCTGGTGTGTTTGGATATTCCATGTTTGTTTTGATGGGAGAATTGGGCTCCGATGGTGCCATGTAGTCTTGGTTTCTGTTGCTTGGGTTCCTGCGCTTGCCTCTCGCCATCAAATTATCTCTAGTGTTACTTTGTTCTGCTATTTCTGACAGTGGCTAAACTGTCCTATAGCCTGTGTGTCAGGAGTGCTGTAGACCTGTTTTTCCTCTCTTTCTGATCAGTTATGGGGACAAGTGTTCTGCTTTTGGTAGTGTAGTTTTTCCTTTTCTACGGGTCTTCAGCTGTTCCATGGACCTGTGCCTTGAGTTCCTGGGCAGGTCACTTGCAGCAAGATAAGTTAGTCTTACCTGTGGCCCAGGCTCAGGATGGCTGAGGGGTTCTGCCCACGGGCTCTCAGTGTGGCAGCGACCAGGAAGATCTGTAGCCTCTTCCGGGAGCCTCCGTACCAAGAGGGTTCAGATGGCCTCGGTGTTTCCTCCTGGAATCAACAATGTGTGAAAACAGTCTTCTGGTTTAGCAGGCGTGTCTCTGCCTCTCTGAAGGTTTAGCTCTCCCTCCACAGGTTGGGTGCAGAAGAACTGTTTACCGGTCTGTTTCCTTCAGGTTTCCGGTGTCTCAGGCAGGGCTCCTGCTGCTCCCTGGGCCCTCACAGGAACAGAGGCCTTGTACAGTTTCCTCTTGGGTCAGGGATGTGGGCAGGGGTGGGCAGTGTTGGTGGTCTCTTCCGCTCTGCAGCCTCAGGAGTGCCCACCTGACCAGGCGGTAAGGTATCTCTCCCACGGGTTCTGGGAGCAGAGAGCTGCTCCAGGGTGATATTTTTAATATCCCTATTTGAAAAAATACCCCAAAGAATGGAAAAGTCCTAAATAAAGCCAAGTACTCCTTTGTAAATATCTAATGCTATGAACATCACATTCTGAGACGAAGAGGGACAAGTCTTATTTTCAGTATATCAATCGGGAAGCAGGAAGAATTACCCAAATTAATAGTAATGGAGTCCTCCAGGCTGTGTTTCCAGTGACAAGGAAAACTCTAGAGGCAGGCTGTGTCACATTTAACCCTCATCCCCAAGCAACAGTAGGACAGTAACAGAAGATAACCTGGGGGAAAATCCCTTTCTTTCCCAAGATACAGTTTAATAAAAGGCATCTGAAAAGTAAGATGGAAGATGGGTAATTTACTAAAAAGAAGAGAAACCACAGTAAGTTAATAAATTCTCATGACATGAAGCAAAATATTGCAAGAATCTTCGGTGGTAAAATCGGTAGATTGACACTTCAGAATTTATCATGATGCCCATAATCATTTTCTTATGCATAGTATACCTATAAAAGAAAATCCTAAAAGAGCTTATACTTAACGAGACAGGCAAATCGAACTCCCTTCTGGGTGCTAATGGTGTCCATAAGTAATAAGGTCTCCAGCACTGAGGAGACAGAATGAAGCCAGGGCGCGGCCTGCAGACCTCCCATCTCAGCTCACTGTTAACTGGTATTGTGATCTTGAGTCCCAAGAAAGTGAGACGCCTTGCTGGACTTCTAATCTGACAAAGGAGGCACATCGTTCCTTCCTAAAGGTAGTGAAATCTCTTTCTTCTCGAGGTATGGGGTACATACCTAGCAACTCAAAAACCACAGGAGCTGTTCTTCCCTCAGAGACTAGAATAAACCCACACACGTGAACGTCTGACACACAGGGCTAGGTCATGCCTTAGGAATGAGTATACAAAGTTAGCACTTACACATCACATTGGGGGCAGGCAATGGGAGCACACACATCTAATGCCAGCCAGGGGAGGCAGACATAGGATCTCTGTGAGTCCAGCCTGGTCTACAGAGCAAGTTCCAGGTCATAGAGAGACCTTGTCTCAAACAAATAAAAACAAGCAAACGAACCACCAAAGTCCAAAAAGCTAATCACAGGTGCTTCACAGCACAGTCTTATCATTTTTCTGTATACCCTGGTGGCTATATGTAAGATAAATAGTGTTACAAAGCAAGCAGACAAAAAGCCCCAATCTGATGTAATAAGCTGTGAGAGTATAGTGCTGGAGTGTCCGAGTTTCAGGGTAGTGTTCATAAAGGTTGCACGAGTATTTCTTACGCAGCTGGTAAGATGGCTCAGGAGAGAAAAGTACTGATGATCTGAGTTTGATCCCTGGAAGCCAGTGGTTGAAGAAGAGAGCCAACGCCCACGAGTTGTCCCTCTGACCTCTACTACCACACTGTGACAGGTGGACACTTACAGATATCACACATATATATAAAAAAAAGGTTTGTTTGTTTTTTAAAATCTGTTCATAATTAGCCATAGATCCTCATTTTGCTCTGAAAAATTAATTATAAAAGCAAATTATGGGATGGCTCAATGGTTAAGAGCATGAGCTCTTCTGGTGGACTGGGGTTTAATTCCCAAGCACCCACATGGCAGCTCACAACTGTCTGTAAGTCCATGATCCAATAGCAAATCACACAACTTGCTAAAATGGCCTTTAAGTCTAGCTGATTTGTCTTTTGTTTTGTTTTAAACAGCACTGAAGTTTGAAAATGATTTAGAAACTTACAAGGTTGTTTCTACTGTGGGGCCACAGACGAATCTAACCAGGCCATGGGGGAGCGGTAACCTTGGTCTTTTTGATTTAGGCACTCTGATAGAAAAGCAGCATAGATGTTGACATATAGATGACATTGAGAGCCTGGTTTTTAGAATCAGGAAAATGACAAATAAGACCTAACAGTCAATTCTGCTTGCTCCAGTCCCAGGGACATAATTGAACAAAATGCTGAGCGAGCAGTTCCAGAGCCTAGCTGCAGGAAAGGCACCCACTGTGTGCTAGAGGAAAGGCACCTACTGCGTGCGATCTATGATGTGCTTACAAATATCTCAGAGGTAGAAATTTTAACAGCCTCTACACATTCCTGTAGGCATTTCCCTCCACTGACTCAGTCTTCTATAGGGAAAATATTTGTCCATCACAAAAGTAAGGGAAGATGTTATTTCAAATAGGAAGCACACATGGATCTTGAGAGGAAAGCAAGCTCAGAACATCCTGAGGTTCTTGGTCAGGAAATTAGGATGTTTGCTCCTGAGAGTTACCACAGACAGCCTTCTCTGTCTATAATACTACGATGCTACATTTAATGTGCAACAATCAGATTAAAAACTCACTTTTATGGCAACAATATAAAGATATACATGTAATAGAGACACATGTGCTACGGCTGTGTCACTCTATCTGAAAACTAAAAACACAAAAACCAAACATTTAGACTTTTAAAAGAAAAACAGTTATATCTAAGCCAGGTACAGTGTCGCACATCTTTAATCCCAGCCCTTGGGAGGCAGAGACAGGAGGATCCTGAGTTCAAGGTCAGCCTGGTCACAGAGCGAGTTCCAGGACATCCAGGGCCATACAGACAAACCTCTCTTGACAAACCAAAAGAGAAAAATGAAAAAGAAATAGTTATGTCTAAAACAATAATGATTACTACCCATTTCAATGATGTGCAGGAGCCCAATGGCTAATCGCAGTCTTTTTACCCCTAGAGAAGTCAGTGTGTAAAATGTGACATTATCTTGCCTCTGGTCTCTTAAGGGTCGAGTCTGAGAAACGCAGACACACAGTGAGACAGATATACTTATTAGTCACACAACAGCTCATTCCTAACACTAAGCCAAACTACAAAATCCATAACCTGCTTTCTCTTCGCTAACAAGTTTAGATGTACGTTTTTCTTCATGGCTTTTTATAAAATCTTTTCTTAACAAAAATTTAGCCAGTAGGGAATAGGAGAGTAGACCTTAATTAACTGTTCACACAACTGATGAAGAAGGATTTCTAATACCTTAGGTCAGGCCGGTAAAGGAGCGGGGACAGGAAGGAAGAGGCTGGAGAAGGACAGAGAAGTTTCTGGGAGTCCTGAAGCCACCAGAATTGCCAAGGGGCCTACACTACTCCTACCCTGCCCCATCCCCGCCCATCCCGGCCCATCTACAGGTTGGAGCAAAAGGATAAGGTAGAGATGACTCAGAGGAGCAGACCACCAGCAGCGTGCTCATGGGAAGCCAGTGTCTTTGGGGAGGTGTCGATTCTTGCTCTGGAAGCTGAGGGCCAGGAATCTCCAGAAATGGCACACACTGAACTGCTTCTGTGAGACTTAACACTATTTCTTAGCTCAATAAACTTTCTGGAAAGTTTTAAGTAACCATCAGGTTGTTACTCGATTTAATGGTATAAAAGATCTTATCTGCTACACTTTCCTTCCCCAGTATTTCAGGAAACCCTGAAATATGCATGAAAATGGCCCTATTCCATGGTACGGAGGTTCTGCGCTGGATTAAATCCCTGGAACCAGTGCTCGAAGCAGTGATGAGCTTTCACAGAGCCTCCAACTGAAGCTCCAGTACTCAGTTCCCCTTTACTGGGGAATGGCTTCACAGTGATTAGCAAGCGCATTAGCCACTGAAGAGTCACTGTGAACAACATTAGCAGCATCAGCTCCGCGGGGTTCCTCGCACCACAGGGCCAGAGCTCAAACCCCTGGTTAATCTCCACCGTCTATGGAGAAAACAGGCCACTTGTCATTTCTTCAGTGTCATTGCTTTCTAAGCCTCTGTCCTTTATAGTAGGTTTCAGTCCCGGGAGAGCTAGGAGTTCTGCCCCCTACATTTGTGGACCACAGCGACACGCTGTCCTGTCAGCAAGTATGGCATCTACTGCTTGTTCTACTTTAAGCTGTAGCCCTCTGAGAAGGCTTCAACTGTGAAGTCCAATTAATCACACACAGCTCCCCACTACTGAACTAGCTTTGCTATGAAGCCCTTTGTCTATAACTGCCTGGTTTCTCCCTCTCTTAAAACGTCACTCTGAATGTCTCTTTAGACAACAGTCATTTTCTTCCGATTTCATCCTGCATTGGGATGGTAACCTCTTGATGGAGCAGAATTGTGTCCTCTCTCTCTTTAGATGAACAAATTGAGGCTACAGAAAGTGGAACAACTTGTCCAGTGTCAAGTGAGAGCAGGTGGAAACGTTGGGACTCACACCAGATCTGACTACCTCTAAGTAAGGCTCAAGCTAGGTCCTTCCCTTAACCTCTATATTCCTGAACCCTTCCTGAGACAGCAAGTTAGCAGTTCCTATGGCAAAGAAAGGAATACAGCGCACTGCCTATTGGAGGTGGGAAACATAAAAGTTGTTGTTCTACTGATGGCTTACCATTCCTCCAAGCATTCTCTGGGGAACAACAGCAATAGCGACATCACATGTAACTGAATTTTTTTAAAGGTTTATCAGATTGGAGATGTGACTCAGTTGATAGAATGCTTGCCTAGCATGCACAAAGCTCTAGGTTCAATTTCCAGCACGTTATGAGCTAGTCAGGGTGGTAGATGTTGATACTCCTAGCACTTAGGAGGTGCAAGGAAGAAGATTATAATTCCTGGTCATCCTTGTCTATGTAGTGAGTTCAAGTCCAGCCTAGGATACATAAGAGCCTGTCTCAAAAAGAATTTGTTTTTTAGTGGGAAAGGAAAGGAAACTAGAAAAAGTTAAATAGATACCAGCAGCTTAATAGGACTCATGAGATCATTTAACAGAACACTATACAGCAATGCATATAGCTCTGTGTTATACATTTCATATTAAAAGACATAGGAAATTAACATTTCTTGTTAGATATCATGAGATACAACTATCCTCCCTTGTAACAGGGAGCTTTAACAGTAGCATTTCATGGTACAACACAGACAGTAACTAACTAACTTCAAAGCCATGAAAAAAGTCCCGTTCATTGCCAGCGTTTCTTCCCTGGTCAATCCCCCTGTATCCCTTCTGCTAGCTTGGTTGTGGCAGTGCATAAACGTATATATCAAAACTCACGTAACTTGTTAAATGCTTGCCCTTTATTGTATGTAAATTATAACTCAATAAATTAAATCAAAATTCTAAAGCATGCATTTAAATAAACTCCCAAGCCAAATGCTCTAAGGTTTAACATTACTAGAGCTAAAGCCAGCAGCAGCCTACTCTGTGCCAGCGCATGGGTGATTAAGTGCAGCAACCCACACGGCGTCTGACATTTAATGAGGAAGTCACAGGAAAAGTAGAATGTGCTTCACACCGTGATTAATATAGGATCACTATATTTAGTTTCTGTTTGAACATTTCCCCTCCTTTCCCCATCCCTGAGCCCTGCTGAGGACATGGTATAAATCTGAAAACTAAAAATCACAACGTTTTGATGAATGAAACAGACAAGAATAAGACGGACTCTTGCAGGACAAAATGAACTTCCTTCCCTCTGCCCATTGGCATTTTTAAACTGATTGTAGTTATTCAAAGTAACCTGAGTGTGCAAGGAAGTGAGCTGGAGATAGCAGTGATGTCGGATCTTTACACACTTTTATCTACAGTAGACAGAACCGTGTTCCTTCCCAGAGTGGTATGTTCAAATCCTACCACTATGGCTGTGGATGAATGTCTGTGATGTGACCATATTTGGAAATGTGGCATTTGGAGATTTAATTAAATAACATTAGGTCACCGAAGATTGCAGTGGATGTAATTACAGCAACCCTAGAAAACTAATACAATGCTTTCAAATTTTTATACAGTGTAATTACACTACCTACTCAAAAAAGCAACCAAAGAAGACAAGTTCTGCTTTAAAAAAAATTAGTTTAATAACTACCTTGAACCTGTGATATAAATATGCATAATTTTTCTCAAAGTTTGACCTATTCCTCTGTTTGTTCATTCACTCAAGCTCAACCTAGGTTCTACTCAGTGCTGGATGCTATACTCTAGACAAGATTCTGAAGATTCCACATCAGACACTCTGTCCGTGAGGATGATGTTTAAGCTAGAAGTATACTTCCAGGGAAACAGACTTAGAATCAATACTGAATGCCTAAGTCCTGTTTTCAAGTAGTCACTGGCCATTTGTACAAGATAGATGACTTTCCTCCTTCCCTTTACTCAAAGCTTCATGATGGGTATGAGGTCACAGATGAGATGAGGCACAGTCATAGGAGAGCATGGTCATACACCATGGCTTAAAATTCTATCACAAATACTGGAAATAATAAATACCTTTTATCAATAAGCAAAAGACGGTACTTAAAAGATAAGCAGTTTCTGCAATGGCCGTGAGAAAGAGAGAGGGCCTGAGTGATTCAAACCGCAGAGTCCCTCCAGCTTAAGGAAGAGAGGAGGGCATCTTACAGTTATTTGGAAAAATACTACCCCAAAAGAACTATGCATAGGTCAGGCTTAGCAACCCTCCAAACATACAATGTCCACTCTCCTAACTTTCCAAACTAAAAAAGAAAAAGAAGTGCCCGGGCTGGAGATGTAGTTGAGCTGTAGAGTACTTGCCTAGCTACTCCCCCGACGGGAGTCTTGGACTCCCCCCACGGACCTACATAAACAAGTGTGGGGGTGCACACCTGTGATTCTAGTGCTTAAGACGTGGAGGCAGGAAGTGGAGTTAGAAATTCGAGGTCATTTTGGGCTACATGGCACATCTGGGGCAGCCTGGAAACACTAGATTTAGGAGCAAGAAAAGGAAGTGTGTGTGTGTGTGTGTGTGTGTGTGTGTGTGTGTGTGTGTGTGTGTGTGTGTGTGTGGGGGGATTACAGAACTTAAGTGTCTAGAAACTACCAATGCAATTCAATCATTTCCCTACCTTAATGACGTGAAGGAAGATAGGGAGGGACAGAGGGAGGTGGGGAAGGTAGGAGGGATGGAAGGCAGGCAGGTGGGTCCTAGGGTCACTGTTGCTGTGATGAACCACCAGAATCAAAAGCAGCTTGGTGAGGAAAGAGTTTATTTGGCTTATACTTCCACACCATAGCCTTTTCATCAAAGGACGTCAGGACAAGAATTCAAACTGGAAAGGAACCTGTAGGCAGGAGCTAATGCAGAGTCCATGGAGGAATGCTGCTTCCTGGCTTGTATCCCATGGCTTTTGCTCAGCCTCCTTTCTCATGGACCTCCAGCCAGGGATGATCCTCCTCCCATCAATCAACTAATTAAGAAAATGCTTGACCGCTGGATCTTATACAGACATTTTTCTCAACAGAGGATCCCTCCTCTCAGATGATTCTAGCTTATATCAAGTTGACATAAAACTATCCAGGACAAGGAAGAAGAGAAAGGGAGAGGGAGGGGGAGAGGGCGGGGGAGGGGGAGGAGATGGGGAGGGGGAGGGGGAGAGGTACAGGGGGGAGAGGGAGATGTAGTTGAGTACTTGCCTAGCTATATAAAGGGAGAAGGGGAGAGGGAGAGAGGGAGAGATTAGAGAGGAAGAAAACAACAACCAAAAACAAAAAACCAGTGTCATCTCTTGGAATCAGAGCTTTATTAGAAGTAAAATACAATGAAAGTAACAGATACCACTTAACATGTTTCTTCATATTAAAAATAAAACCTTTGTTGTCTGATTGCTATAATTTGCAGCATAATAGCGCAGTACTTTTTAATACCTAACTACGAGAATGCAGTAACATTTTAAGACAGAAAACATTACCTCAGAGAAGCCTATTTTTAAATGCTTCTGAAAAGCTGGAGAAATACTAAGCTGCCTCTTTATTAGGAATTAGGTACAATCAAGTGTTCAAAAAGTACCATGAAGTAAGACAAAGGCACACTATCCTACTATACCCATACCCTGCGGTCAATGGATTTGAAAGGATGTTAAATATGACTAAGAAGACAGAGAAAGGGATCACTGGGCAAGACTGAAGCAGTGGGCTGGGAGGAGGGTAGGAAGAAGCAAGAGGAAGAAAATCGAATGCCCAAAGTCATTTGACTGAGTCCTTGGGAGTTGCTTTCAGTTAAAGGCAGAGACACTTAAGGAGAGGATTTTATACTGCTCAAAGGAGCACTACATAGAAATTTTAAATAACACGAATCTAAGTGCAGATTCTGTGCTTAGGAAAAAATAAATCCACAAGACACTATTTCCCCAGAAATATGAAGTAGTTGGAAGACATATTCGAGAGTCGAATGGTTTGGACTATTGCAAATCTAATAGCAACTCCCACTCCACTGCAGGAAAATTTTATGATAAAGATCCGGCCAGAGGATTGGAAAATGTTGCTGCATTTATTTTCCAGAAACATACATCCAGTCAGCACAAGTTCTTCTCCAAAGCACAAAACAGCCCTTTTCTAAGTAGCTAGCTTGCCAAACCCTTCACCTTTAGAAATTTCCTAATAGCTCTCATTTCCATTTTTCTAGTTTTACTGTAATCAGTCATAAATCTGAAAGTTCATATTTCCTATTTGCTTTTGGATGTAGACAAAACGACTAATGTACATCACAGAACACGGGGGTGAGTGGAGGGGGGGAGAGAGGGAGAATGCCAAAAGGAAAGCACTTTAGTCAGAGCAAAACCAAGAACACTGCTCCTCTCCTGCAGCTGCAAGATGGCCTGGATTTCCTCTCCATGCAAGGAATTGCCACACTGCAGGAAAAGCATGTCCCCCCCCCCCTGTATATCAAAGGGGATGTTTCAGGGGTTATTGCACACTGTCCCCTGAAAATGGGAGCCACACAGAGGAGTGAGGGCTAATGCCAACAGATGGCTGCTGGCAAAAGTCCATCTCTGTGCACACAATCTTCTCTTCCTCTACTGTGCTCTCTCTTCCTCTCATCTCCCCAACCCCAAGCACTGCTTCCCAAACTGGGGTCACAAGAACAAGACAATCAGCACCATCTGAGAACTCATTAAAAATCCAAATAACCTTTGACCTTCAGACTTCAAAATTATAAAATGAAGACTGTGAAGCCGATGTCTTAAATTCTGTGAGATTTTGGTCTGAACAACCAATGTCCTGGAGAAATGTACTATTTGTCTATTCAATCTACCTTTGAACCATATGCCACTCAAGTTTGTTGCTAAGCATCTGAAGTGTATACATGCAGTAGTCAGGGTTCTCTAGAGGAACAGAACTGATAGAATAACACACACACACACACACACACACACACACACACACACTCATGGGGAAGGGGAGATTTACGACAATGCCTATGGGCTGTGGTCCAGCTAGTCCAACAATGGCTATCTACCAACAGAAAAGTCCAAGAATCTAGTTGTTCAGTCCATGAAGTTGGATGGCTTAGTTGGTCTCCAGTACATGCTGGAATCCTAAAAGTAAGCTCCAATATCAATGAAGGAATGGACTTGCCACTGAGAGCAAGGGCAAACAGGCAAAGAGAGAGCAAGCTTCCATCTTCCATGTCTTTTATAAAGGCTGCCATCAGACAGTATGGTCCAGATTAAAGGCGGATCTTCCCATCTCAAAAGATCTGGATTAAAGGTGGGTCTTTCCATGTCAAATGACAATTTATAAAAATCCCTCACAGTGCTTTTGTTAATTCCAGATGTAATCAAGCTGACAACTAAGAAGAACTATCTTTTTTTTAATGATTTATTTATTATATATAAGAACACTATAGCTGTCTTCAGACACACCAGAAAAGGGCATCAGATCTCATTACAGATGGTTGTGAGCCACCAGGTGGTTGCTGGGATTTGAACTCAGGACCTCTGGACCTCTTAACCACTGAGCTATCTCTCCAGCCCCAGAAGAACTATCGAAATACATTTCTGACTTATTTACAAGGTCCTCAGGAATAAAAATATTCTTTACCCTTGTCTCATACTGTATCCAGGAGTGCCTAACCTTCATAGAGCTTACAAGCAAAAGGAAATATAATGACCATAGATTCCTGGTGACAGCAACTGGAGAGGAACCCTCAGGCTGTAAGTGTGAAACTCTTATCCACTTGGGATTTCCATTCTCCATAATCTGCAATCTCTGGGGATCACTATGAAAGAATCCTTCAGGGATAGAACTGCTCCGCTTCAGAATGTGAGTAATCCAAAGGAACACAAAATTTGCAAAAATTATTCCCTGGAGGCCTGGAGACCTTTTAAATGAGAAGGTGAGGAGGGGCAACATTTTCCTGTCAGAAGCAATGGGAGTCACATGAGAGGCTTCCTTATCTCTGCCTGTGGCAGGATATTACTGTGCCATCTCTTTTAATATGAAAAAAAATATTTTGTTTGCCTTCTACTTGTTCCATTCAAGGAATAAAAGCAAATATTTCCCCTTACACAGGGTGTCCTCACTATTCTTGAACAATGTGTAACCAGTTCCTTGGCTAATGATTATAGTTCTGGGTTTCATGTTTGAGGCTTGGTGATGGTTTCTGGGCATAAATGAACTAAATGTGTTCTGTCAGCATGGAGCACAAACCCTATGGAACTCAATGTACAAAGTTGTTCATATGACTGAAAGAACACTGAGGGCTTCTGTCTCCTGAACCTGATGCTAAAAAGAGAGAGAGAAAGACAGAGAGAGAGAGAGAGAGAGAGAGAGAGAGAGAGAGAGAGAGAGAGAGAGAGAGATTAATCATTGCACATGTATAAATAAGGATTCCCCAGTCTTTCTTCTTGTTTACTTCTCCAATACACACATCTATAAGTTTGAAGGTCAATCTAGGAGGAGAGAGGCTCTACCAAAATGCATATGGAAAAAACCCTTAAGCCCCAGTGAGATGGTACTGAGATACAAGGCCTTTGAGTGTAAAAAAATCAGAAAGGTTTGGTCTTCCTGATGCCATTTGTGGCCTTATTTAAAACAAAAACAAAAACACATTAACAGCAAAAACCTTACCAAAAAGCTCTCTCTTTCTCTTTCTCTTTCTCTCTTCAGCAGATATATAGACAGAAGATGGCCATTGGTACACCAAGAAGGAGCACAGTAGGAACAGTCATCTGGTAATTTGATCCCAGACTTCCTAGCTTCTACAATGTTGAGTAATAAATAACAGTACCCATGTGTGATACTTTGTTACAGCAGTCCAAGGAGACAAATCCAAATCTCAATCCTGAACTCAACAATGATCTCTCACTGGAATTCTTAGTTCAAATACTTCCTAGAGATAAGTCTTTGATTGCATGTGTGAATACACCAATGCATGTGTGGACTGAATTATCAACACACAATCCACTTAGACCATAGTGATAGCCTACAGAAGCAACTGATAGCCAACATCCAAAAGTAAAGGTCATTTCACATGTAAACTATCTTTAATATAAATGTAGTGGTTAAATTAATCTGGTGGCTGTATTTCTTTACCTTACGTTAGTCCCCAATAACCACATGGGGAAACCAAGATTTATTTAAAACTGCAGCTCAATTGCTGAGCAGTTAAATGCTCTACCTTAACCTCCTATGCTAATCTGGCTACCTTCCTGTCCATTCCATCATATTTGCGTATTACCATTGATCTGGCTCTTTGGGCTTCAGGTATGTTTCCATGATTTCTCTCCAGACCCCTTCCTGATGGCTCCAAATCCTTTATCCTCCTAGCTGATCTGAATCTCCCTCTCTCTCCTTCCCCCCTTTCTCTGGCTGGTGAACATCCTGCCCTATTCTCTATTTTGCCAAGCCATTGGATGCTCTTCTCGACAAGGCAGAGAATGAATGTTAAGAACTGTTTACATAAACTTGAGACAGGAGATTCTTGGTATAACATTACAATGCCATGTCTGGATTGAAACAAGATATGAGGGCAGAGAAATCAGCATTTGAATAACACAAGGGTAAACGTTACATAGTGTACAAAACATTATGCCTACATTCACGAACCAGATAGAATTGTAAAACAACAGAAACCTCTTAGATTGGGTAAGATCATGTGTGTTCCAGATGATGTGGCTGCAGACAGGAAGCTGTTAGACCAGAAATGCACACTGAGAAAGGCTCCTCCTCTGCTGAAAGGGATGTCATTCCAAGCTTGCCAAGAGCCTGGAAGTGGGAAAACTTCTAAAGATGGCAAATGTTAAATTTCTCTCTGGTCTGGGGGAGAGTGGAGAAGGTTCTCTGCAGGCAATTAAGCTTCCCAAACAACATTTAATTGTAAATAAATTTTTACAGACTTGTCTGAAGATATGTTTAAACTCTTGACCCACATACAAATTATAACTTTTGGGCTAATACTCAAATCTAGCTCTCTGAAGCAAAATTCCAGGAATAAAAATATTCAGACTGTCATAAAAGAAGTAAGGCTTTGTCTCTGTGCAGGTTCCTGCAAAGCTACAAATTCTAGAAAGTGGCAGCAGTACCTTTCTCTGTGGTCAATTAGCAAAACCATACCTTTCCTTTGCAGTGCTCACACTATGATTACTTGCCTAAGTAATTGCAGAAGTCATTCCTGAATCACACACACAAAAATAGCAGTGGCTTTCTGTCACAGCAAGGCTCAGGCTGCTATACTCAAAACCACTATGAAGGCTTTTCCCATTCTCCTCTGTGTCAATAGGGAAAATGGGACCACACCCTCCCGACATGGTGCTCCTGCCATTATGGTTGTGCCCACAGAGATCCTCTGCATTAAGTGGATTTCTTGTAACTTGATGCAGGGTTGCCAATTTTTCAGAGGCCCTGCTGTTTCCTAGGAAATAAATTCATCTAAATAAAGGATTCAGTGGTCCCTACATGGAGGAATAACACAGGGTCTGCAGTAACATGCAGAGCACTTTCAGAGAACAGCTTCGGGCTCTGGTGAGAGCCACAGAGAGATTGAATTCTCCTCACATTTGATTTGCCAATGTTCAGCTATAAATCATCTGAGCTCCTGAAATGGGGCACGATGCACATGTGGAACACTGAAGTAATCAGGGTCTCACTAAGTACCAATGCAAGCTTCCTGTTCTCAATCAACCCGAGGCCAGCACGGTTTGCCCTCACTCCATGCTAGCAAGTGTAACAGAGAAAATGTGCCACCAACATACTTGAAACCAGAATGGTTCCACAGTCTCCCCTCGGAAGGCCTCAAACTCTTAAGTTACTTTTACAAATAAGGAGTACTAAAAGCAAGAATGTTAAATACTCAACAATTGGTATTAAAATCATTTTTGTGTCCTCTGGGTGCAATGTATATACTTCAACAACTTCATAGCTGGGAAGAGGCTCTCTCAGTGTTGAGGACTAGACCAGAGCCCCAAAACCAGGTAAAATGCTTGCCGGGTACAGCAGACTGCCTGTAATCCCAGCACTTACAGCTGGCTTGCCAGGCAAGCTGTATTCACACTTTTTTTTTCCTTTTCTTTTTTTCGGAGCTGGGGACCGAACCCAGGGCCTCTACCACTGAGCTAAATCCCCAACCCCGTATTCACGCATTTTTGATTCAAGGCATTTGCTTCAATAAGTAAGGTGGAGAGTAATAAAGGCAGATTCCTGGTACAAATTTCAAGTCTCTACAAACACAAAAGCACACATGAATATACCAACATACATGTGAACATGCATACACACATGTGTGTACCATATATACATACTAAACAAGTTTTAACAAAAGTAAATGTCAACAATCAAACAGGACCTCATAAAATGTATGTTTTCACACTTTCCCTAACAGGGTAAACAATACACCTTAATAATACTCAGGACTAGGCCTCATGCCAAGGGGGAGGTATAGAAAGTGTGTTCTTTCGAAGTGAAAGTGACGTGTGGAAAGGGATATTTACTGTGGAGAATATTTTTTTTTAAAGTGTCAAGAAAGAAGGAAGCAAGAAGACAAATGAAGAAACCTCACTCCGCCATTACACATTTATAGCATGGCCATTACAAACACACGGAGCCTGGCTTGACCCTCAGTCCTGAATCCCAGACACTAACTACATGACCAGGACAAGTCTCACTTTGTAGGGAGCAGAGGAAGCATCTAACTCCATACCAGACACATGTAAGTCCTTGCATTAAACACTTGGCGTGGTGCCTGGCATGGAGTTAGATGCGCGCGCGCACACACACACACACACACACACACACACACACACACACACACACACAGAGAGAGAGAGAGAGAGAGAGAGAGAGAGAGAGAGAGGTGTATACACACAAACACTCACATACACACACACACCCTTCTATCAGTCCTGTTCCTCTGGAGAACTGTTACTAATAGAAATAGTAAAACTCTATAACTTTACTCTCAACAAATCATTTTATGCTATTGGTAGAAGGTGCATGAAGTTGTAAAATGGAATTGGGAGGACTAGATCAATTAAGTCCATCCCATATCAGTGATCCTGTCTGCAATAGAAGGCCTGCTTCTCCTAAATAGTATAATTTAGGTATTCTAGTTTGAATGTTTATAACAGTCATCACTGTAGATACATAATACCCAAAGTGGACAATGTGGAGGGTGGCGAGGAGCTGGAGATAAAAGACAATGAGGGAGTTGCTGGCAGAGAGAATGGCTGGTGATAGTGGGTACAGAAACAATGAAGACTGAGAAGGCCACTGGAACCAGGAAAAGAAGTTCCTTGGGTGATCTGGACCCCACATACACCCTGATTTTGAAACAAGCACTGAATCTTTCAATTTTTATTAGCTATGTGTGAAGTTCTAGCCACTGGAGTTGGTAACTTAGTAGATGACCTCCTGCCTTGTCTGGTTTTAGATGCATTCATGTTATAGACATGGGCACTACAGATGTTTTTAATCTAAATACAGTTTTTATTTAGGCCGAAAGATGAGACATTGAAGGCTGAAGTTGCTGCAGGGTTCCTAAATGAGAGTTCTTCACTGCAGCAGAGTCCCACATTTCAACAAGCCTCAACATCTTAACGACACTTTCCACAGACAATCTCATATGATTGTGTGTGGCCTGGACTCTGTCCTAGCCAGAAGACAGCTCAATGGAATGCTAACTAATATTGTCTCTAAATTATGAAGATCGTATAACTCCATTGTCCCTTTGCTAGGTGGGGAACAGAAAGCTTTAAAGGAAATACCCAGGTGACTGCTTGTACTGAATGCACCCCAGAACTTTCTCTACCACAGGTCAGTTTCCCTACAGGCACCGCTACATCTATGCCCAGGCACTAGAACACTGTGTCAAGTAGGTTAGAATGCGGCAGTGTCTAAAGAGCAGCCTTTTGTAGATGAGGTTCCATTCAATGGAGATGACCCTTAACATAGTCAATGGATTTCCCAAAAGTCTGAAAGAGAGTGTCACAATATCATTTAAGAGGTATTACCTACTGGCTCACTCAAGGGCTAGTAAAATAACCATTCCTGCGGCAACTTCCACAAATGCAGCCACTGCGACTGAGGCTTTGAAGATAAGCACAGGTGCATACATTCCCCTTAATACATCATTTTGTATCCAGTGATGGAGGTGTTCACATACACATCTGAAGCCGAGAAACAGGAAAACTGCCCCAGTTATAATTATCGGTTTCCTCGAAACATTCAGTACTCATTCCCTGTGAACTAAACTATAAGAGGTTTTACACCATCCGACCAACAGTGCTTCTCTGCAAATGAAACCTCCAGCTGCTGCCACAGCCCCAGTAGAGAAGAAGCACTGGGCTCTTACGGTCAGTAGCGTCCACTGAAGAACGAAGACGACCGTATCTTTGCAAGTTGTTAAAAGAACCGGGACTCATTGATGACCAAGAACGGGCTGTCGCTGATGTCACCCCACCAGACTGTCCTATTTAAACCTCGTTTTCCTTAAGGAAACGAAATCTGCCCATAATACACCACTCGCAGAAATAATATACTTTATGAATACTATGGAATTTAATTGAAGAGCGGGGAAGATGAGGCAGGGGGCACCCAAGAAAAGAAATTTAATTGATGTCATTTTTAGCATTCGTGCTGCTGCAGATGTGTAGCTAGTGAGTCACTCCCTTTAACTTTATAAATTTCTCTTGAAGACTGAACTCCGAGAGAGTGTCAGTCGGAGTTTTCATTAAGAGAATGGACCTCAGTGCCTGGAGAGACAGATTATAAACAAATGCAGTGCCTCATTAAAGCAGGACAAGCTCTTGTGTGAGTTGGTTAGTGTGATCAAGAGACTATTCCTCAGCCTGCATTTCAGCATCCACACGTCTAGAACTGTATCGATGAATGGAAATGAAGAATTAAGTTTTAAGAACATTAAACAATCTGACATCTAAAGTTTATCAAACACTGGCTGTTTTTTTTATTACTACTTATATAACTGTGACTATTTAAATGTGTATTAACTATTTCAGGATTTAACTTGTCCGTAATAATTATTAAACAGTATTATAGCTTAATACTCATGCATGAAAATTGGAAATATTCCCATGTATTTATCTGCAATGCCACAAAGGCCAATATGCACAATTTTAGATCGTAGTTGTTTAAAAAAAATTAATGTTAATGCACTTATCACTATTTAATGTACAATTTATTAATAAAATTGTACATTGTCCAAAGAAAATAAATGAACCCAAAGCAGCTTAAAATAATGACAGTGTTTACTGTGTTCACAAATCTGCAGTCTGGACGGAGACTCAGGACAGTGTGTGTTCCACTCAGCATCAGCCGGGTCTGCTCTCGAGCTGCAGCTGAGAAATCACGTGAGAGTTCGCTTACTCACAAATCTGTCCTGTCACCTAGACCAGTAACCCATATGGGGCCTGGAGCAGCGGGGGCTCCCTGGCATTCTCCTTTAACTCTGATCTTTCCTGTATGACAACACAAAGTCGCTGAGCTCGGGACTCCTTGTTAGTTTTCTAGTACCTAAGGGGTACCTCAGCGGTTAAGAGCACTGATTGTTCTTCCAGAGGTCCTGAGTTCAATCCTCAGCAACCACATGGTGGCTCACAACCATCTATAATGGGATCTGATGCCCTCTTCTGGTGTGTCTGAAGACAGTGATAGTGTACTCATATAAATAAAATAAATTTTAAAAAATCTTTTAAAAAAAGGACTTAAGACACATTGAATATTATGGTGGAAAAGGATAATGAGCTGTCCCTCTGGTACCAGCCACCATGCCTGGAGACCTGAATTCAATCCTGGAGACCTACTGGAAGAAGAGAGCCAGATTCAATGAGTAAACCTGCTCCTCCCACTGTGGAATAACTAAATGTAATGCTTTTTCAAAGAAAGCTTTATTTTTGCTCATCGTTGTTAGAGCTTTGAGGCCAAGGCTGGCTGAGCTGATGCTTTGGGCTGGGACAATGCAGCTCACGGAGGAGAGGACTGAGAAAGCTGTTTACGTCACAGAATTGGTGGGTGGGGAAACAAGAAGAAGTTGGGGTCCTAATGGCCCCTTAAAGCACACACCCACAGTGACCCGGCTTCTTCCCACACTAACTCTTAAAGCTCCCACCTCATCACAGATAGGCAAACCAGACTGTCACCCACAGCTCTTTAGGGGACACTTACTTAAAACAAAGAAACAAAGATAATGGAGAGGAGGCCAGAGAGGACATGGCATGCCTTGTACAGTGCAGCCTAGTAACTCGCATTATTTCTACCCCACACATTCTGTTGACTTATGTCAGCTTAAGGACTGGGAGTGCAAACTCCCACCTCTCAATGGAGGAGTATGAAGGTAGACTGCAAGAAGGTATGGAAAATCCAATGCTGGAAAAGACCTTCCTCAATTACCCTCCCTTTCACAGTGTACTTACTGTTGGGGGCTCTGTTTAAATTTTGCCAGGCTAAGAAAAGGCGGAAGGCTGACCTGGAAGTGAACCAGGCTTACGAGGGGCTGAAGGGAGGCTGGGAGGAGAGGTCAACACACCTTTGTCATCACTGCTGTGACTGAACAGCCATGTCCCCGGACTCTCGGTACCACTCAGTCTGTCACTCTGTCTTTGAGCCATGTCCTCAAGTCTGAGGCCTCAAGTAACACGTGTGAGTTCTGGCTTCCGGGGACCCAGCATGACCCTTCTAAAGGCCTGCCTTCCACAAAGCCTCACAGAACAAAGGCTTTACTTCTCATAAGAACAGAGAGGCAGACAGTTGGTGGCCGGCAGCCCAGCAAAGGTCCAGAACATTCAGCTAATAAATAATTTGACACGTTTCTATGAAAGATGCCATTTTCTGGCAACCCAGGACAGTAAGAGAGACTGGTTGGTGAGGCAGGCTTTAACCTGGAATGTAAACCCTTAATACGAGAGGAAAGCTCATGCCTTCAGAGTCACATTTATCAAACACACTAAGCTCGGAATTCTTCTGGAATGAGGTCCAATTCTAAGTTTATGAACTCCCCACAAACACAAGGTGCTTGCTGTCTCAGCAGAGGATGGGGTTCATATAACAGGTGAAGAACAGTTGGCAGTTAGCGTCTGCCCTGAGCTGTTTGGAATTAGGAAAATCTAACTGCTGGCTTAATTTCCAGTTCCTCACATAGCATGTGAAGTCTCAGACGATTTATGTGGCTGACTATTGCAGTAAAATTGCCCACAGGACAGAACTGGTAATTCTGACACGGGAGCCAGGCATCCACCACACCTTGCAGCACCCTGGCGACAGACTTCCTTGTCTTGCTTTGTCAGGGAGCCAGAAGGGAAATACTAAGTTTTAATGGGAAGACTCACATGAAAGATGGCTGCGTGGAAGGAAATGCCATGCTAATTTTCTTTTAAAAATCACCTTAATCAACATCCACACCTTAAGATAAAGATTCTGTGCAAACCCATCATAAAATTTCAATGTAAACACTGATAGGCAATCCCAAAGCAGTACACTAAATATCTTTATACAGAATTGTAAATGTGTGGACTAGTAGCGCTTTAGTGATTCTTACATCAAGAATAAATAAAGATGCGGTTAATTTTTTTTGGTTGTTGTTGTTGCTACTTCTCAGCATTAACTCTGCTTCTGTTCCTTGTCAAATAAAGTGAGCACAAAGGGTCAGATAAAAATAGCTTTCATGTGATCAGGGGACTTGGCTGCTGTGTCCCCCTCACTGCTGTGTCCCCCCTCACTGCCGTATCCCCTGTTCCTGCTGGAAAGGCTATGGTGGGAGCTCAATAAATAGTACTTGTTAAGGGTTTAAAGTTTGCTTTATTTTTAATTATGTACATAGGAGTGCAGAGCCAGGGGAGACCAGGCCTGCCAGATTCCTGGAGCTGCCCAATGTGCATACTGAAAACTGAACTCAGATCCTCTGATAGAGTCTTACTCATTCTTAACCAATGAGCCCTCTCTCCAACCCCTGGAGAAAAACATAGAAAAAAAATAGGCCAGGCATGGCAGCTCATGCCTACAGCCCCAGGATTTGACAGCCTGAGACAAGACAGGAGTTCAAGGTCACCCTCAGCTATGTGTCAAGTCTGAGGCCACACTAGGCTATATGAGACTCTGTCTCAAAAAATATCTTCTAAATTAAAAAAAATATAATTTCGACGAATCAATAATGTTCAAGGACATTTTACTCTGGGTATCCGGATGTAATCAATATACTCCCTATATCCCTCTTTAAAATGAAGGTGCTTTAACATTGGCCCCCTAAGCCTGACAGCAAATGGCCAAGTCACATCTTACATCACTGAGTGATTGCTGACTGTTGGACTTAGTGAACACTAAAAGCCCTTATCATCTTTCAACCTGAAGGAGCGCCTCAGTTTGGGCAACGACTTATTTCTCTAGGAAGACTGTACTGAGCATGGTGGGAAAAGACATGCATGGCACAGAACACAGCTTCAGTACTAAGAGTATGGAAACAACCATACTGGAGGAGAGAGATGCTTCCAACTCGAGCAGCAAGGGAGACGCTTTCTAACCAGCAGCCATGTTCTAACTGCTATTGAGTCTATGAGAATCACGGGTAAAGAAGAATTTGAATTCTAAATGTAAAATACTTCTCGATATTATAAGGAAATTGGGAGGAGGAGGGGGAGAAGAAACAAACACCTAAGGGCTACAGAATCTGTTAAAATGAGTCACCACAACTCAGAACCAGAAGTAACCTTAAGTAGCCATTCCATAGCGACTCAAAAGCTATCCTGTGAGGGTTAAAGAGTCTGCAACCCTTTTTGATAAGTGTTACACACCGATGAACAGAGAGATAGATAGGTTGGAAGGAAGAGGCTGAGGGAAGAGAAGAGAGCAAGAGGGAGAATGACATCACCCAAATGGCTGGTCCCCTACGGTCCAACAGTGAACATGGAAAAATAAAGACGAACATGTGCCCAGCTGAGGAGAAAATCTGCAAGCAATCTACTAGGGTTAGTTTATTTAGTCTTTAGATGGTGAGTTCTCGGTTCACCCTCCCAGTGTGTCTTAAAGATCCCCCTTTCACCTGTGCCTTTAGTGTTGACTATCAGTACTGCCCGCCACCCTTTGTCACTTAGCAGGGTGAAGAATCCCTTTGTCACTTAGCATGGGGATCAGAACATGTCCTGTGCATGAAGATCTCTGGGGAAACACTGTGACCTTCTTCTCTTGCTCTTGACAAGAGCTCTGCTATGTCCCTTCGGTCTCCTTTTGCTCTAGTTTTCAGGATCTACTGTTACATGATTTGTTGTTCTTCCAAACTAGATTCTCCTCCTACTCAAGTTCAAATCCTCCCCAAAATAGATTCAAGCAGGGCCAAATATAAGAAAATTTTTGCAGAGGTGTAACAGCAGACTCTAAAAATGAATATATATAATAAGCTTAATGAATAATAAAAATGAATATATGCATGCATGAGCTGGACTGGAAAGGGAATAAAATTTTCAAAGCATCCTAAAATGGATCCTTGGATTTCAGGCCAATTGCTTTGAAGTTGTATATTTAAATTTCTAGATTTTTGAATCCAATCAAAGGGTCATGCTATTTAATTTCTATGAAATTATGGACACACGCTCAATAGACTAGGAAGGTCCCACTTCTCAAGCAAGATTTAAAAAGGAAACTTTCCCACAGGCACTCTCGATTTTTTAGAATTATTAATTCATGATTTGCCAAAGGCTACAGCCATGCTTCCACATTTAAGTGAAATGTTACAGAAGAATTTAAATAATCCTCTATTAATTATTCTGTTTTCAAAAATTATATGTAAAGACCTCTCTTATGTGGGAGGCCTTCAGTAAGCACAATTATTAACTTCAGAATTGCTAATTACAATCATAAGGCTTCAGATTGGATGTTTTTAAAGCCATCTGTGCCCGAGAAAGCAAAGAATGACCTTGAACCAGTGAAGTTCACTGTTGCTAGCAGAGGCACAGTAATGTTTCCGTCACGTCTGGGTCTTAGCGTACTGTACACCTTCAATTCTTGATTTCCCAGTGATTACTACGTCCTACCACTGCCATCCCCCCAAAGCAAGAGCTCTTAATATAGTGACGTATTTTTCAAATGTAAAAATAAAATCCATCGTCTAAGCTTGGTGTCTCGACTGTGAAATAAACAATCTTGTAGAGTGTTGTTACATTCTTGGAGGCCATTAGGGTCAATCATTTCCTTCATTCTTTTGGAAGGAAGGAGAGACGAGTTTTCTGCATCAGAGCTCCTGCTGCTGCTGCTCCTGCTGCTGCTGCTGCTGCTGCTGCTGCTGCTGCTGCTGCTGCTGCTGCTCCTGCTGCTGCTGCTGCTGCTGCTGCTGCTGCTGCTGCTGCTGCTGCTGCTGCTGCTGCTCCTGCTGCTCCTGCTGCTGCTGCTGCTGCTGCTGCTGCTGCTGCTGCTGCTGCTGCTGCTGCTGCTGCTGCTGCTGCTCCTGCTGCTGCTGCTGCTGCTCCTGCTGCTGCTCCTGCTCCTGCTGCTGCTGCTGCTCCTGCTCCTGCTGCTGCTGCTGCTCCTGCATCCTACCCCAAGAACCTTGCTGCTCCTACAGCTACTGCTGCTACCACCACCACCTTCAGCTTTGAGGTCTGCCTTACAGGATTTGGCATCATCCCTGGTCTAGAAGGAGAGACGGGAGGTGCTAGGAAGAACTACTAGCCCTGTCCGAGAGGCAATCCTAAATCGTGCTGGCACAGAACAGGCAGGAAGAAGGACCACGTTAACAGCAGGTGGTTGAGAGCTTCCAGCAGTCAGGACAGCATGTGATTCCAACAATGGACCAGCCAGGCCCCTCCATGCCTGTGGTATAGGTGGAGGATTCTGGGATCGAATCAACTACATCCTTCCAGAGTAGTAGTAGAACAAAACATTTCCACAGCTTACACTTATTTGAATGTTATTCATTTATTCTTATTAATTTTTGATAGAGGATCTCACATATCCCCAGAAGGCTTCATACACAAACACACACACACACACACACACACACACACAGAGAGAGAGAGAGAGAGAGAGAGAGAGAGAGAGAGAGAGAGAGAGAGAAAACACTATAAAAAATTGAAATTCTATTTAAATGACCCTAACACAGTTCCTTCACAGTCTGGTGTCTCTGAAATCACAGACCATATAACCAATAGGTCTTATAAAATACAGTAGATCTGACGACTTGAAAACAGAACTTGAGACTTGGGATTTAACCCACCATATATACTGTTAAAAAGACAAGGCTGAAGAAATGTCTAAAACGTGCCCAGCATATACTTTCTACCCTTAATTACTAGGCCAAGGCTGAACAGACAGAGAAGATTGGACAAAATATGTGAACATGAACTTAACAAAGGTGGACCCAGAGCTGCCTTGTTTATAGCTACTCTATTGTTACACTGTAATTCTATAGTCCTGTCTCTACCCTAGTGCTCCTGTTAATGCACTTACTGGTTTATGCTGAAGGAACGGCATCTGTGACCCACATACCACGGGTCTACATTTTACCAGCATGAGCTTGTTAAAGCCTCTCACGCACTTTGTTCCATTTGATGAGGAAATCACGGACACACACAGGTGGCCTGGAACAGCTGTGAAGGCGGCCCAGCACAAAGCCATCAAATTCCTTAAAATACAATCACGGCTGCTGGTGTTTGGGACTTGGGAGTTTGCTGGTGGCGTCCTGCTGCAATGTTAAAAAGGACAGGCCTGGTAAAGAGTGAATAAAGAAAATGAGATAAAGCGCAGATTCCAAGCGTAAAGCCCTGTATGGCTTCTGATCAAAACTCACATCTACCAACTAGTCAGATAAAAGACGTAAGGCCCAAGAACTGGGAGCAAGGCCTCGGCATTATAAACCCACAGCAGGCACCGTTGCTGGTGAGAAAGTGGGACCCCATTTCGTGAGACCCGTGTTTGTCTCCAGCTCTGCAGGTGATTTCTCAGTGCTGTGTGCAAGTTTCTCTTCTGGAAAAGCAAACATCAACTTCCATATTAAATACTTTTGATTCAAAGCACAGAGAGCATGGTACTATTGGCGCAACATGACTAAAAGGCAAAAAATCTCTACTTTGAAATATACAGCTAAGCTTCGTCCACGTTCCTCAAACAGCATTTGCACTAAGATAAAGTAAATCCCTAGTCTCCTGAATTTCATGTGAGGCCCTGAAGTCTCACCCTAATCTCTAGGCTCCATTAAGCACTGAAATCTTGGCAGGGGACCTTGAAGACAAGCCAAGGTCCTAGAAATTGCTAAGGTTGTATTTGCTGCCAGACACCAACCTTATCTGGGGATGAAAAGGGGCCTTCTTTCCTCAATGCTGAGGCAACAAAACAAAACAACAACAACAACAAAACCAAACCCCCCTGTTCTCACCCCCTTTATAGTATCAGCTATGAGGCATGCTCACTGTGCTGGACAGTTCTGTATCAACTTGATACAGGGCGGTGTCATCTGAGGAGCAAACCTCAACTGAGAAAATGTCCCCAGTCTCTGGTGGTTTAAATATGCTTGGCCCACAGGGCGTGGCACTATTAGGAGCCTTACTGGAGGGGGTGTAGCCTTGTTAGAAGATCACTGTAGAGGTGGAGCTTTGAGGACACACACACACACACACACACACACACACACACACACACACACACACACACACAAATGTTCAAGACTGGCCAGTATGACCCAGAGCCTCCTCCTGGCTGCCTTCAGATCAAGATGGGGAACTCTTGGTTCCTCCAGCACCATGTCTGCCTGCAAGCTGTCATGTTTCCCACCATGATGATAATGGATCTAAAACTATGGGCCAGCCCACTTAAATGGCTGCTTTTAGAAGAGTTGCCTTGGTTATGCTGTCTCTTCAAAGCAATAAAATCCTAAGGAAGACAGCAGGCCTAGAGGGCATTTCCTACATTGGTGATTGCTGAGGGAGGGGCACAACACATTGTGGTTAGTACCTCCCCTAAGCTGGTGGTCCTGGGCTCTATACAGAAGCAGGCTGAGCAAGCCATGAGGAGCAAGCCAGGCAGCAGCGCCCATCCACAGCCTCTGCATCATCTCCTGCCTCCAGGTTCCCGCCCTGGTTGAGCTCCTGTCCTGGTTTTCTTCAAAGATTAATGAATGGTGATATCGAATTATAGCCAAGTAAACCCCTTCTTCTCCAACTTCCTTTTCTGCGGTGTCTCATCCCAGCAACAGAAACCCTAACTATACCAATCACTCTGACCCTCATGGCTAGGGTACAGAGAACTGAAACAGGAAGCCTCAAGTTCCTCAGCTTGGAAGCCTATCAACAGTATGAAGTCAAACGGTTTAGGCTACTTAAACTGGATTTTGATTATTTATATATATTGGGGGAGACAAAATTTTCTTCTAGATTCAACTCATAAGGAAGAAAGATGGAAAGGGAAAAGTGGAAAAATGAGAAATGTGAAGAAAACCTATCTGGAGAGTAATATTTTAGTAACATTTTAACAATATAGGAGGTAGAAAACCCAAAGGAACGTTTGGTTATGTGCCTCCTTAAATCTGAGCTAAAAGGATAGAAATAAGAACAACTTAGCAAGTCCATCTGCCCCGATGCAAAGACAGAAATACAGACCCGATTTTACACCAAAGCATCAGATGAGAGTCTCACTTTAAAATTCCTGTCGTGTCAATTATAAGGTAGGTACTTTTAAGTGATCATCAAAAATTCAAAAAGAACCAGCTTCCAGGAACTGCATATTATTTGCTGATTGCCTTCCCTCTTCGTTCACTATGAAGTTGTAAATTGACTCTAAAGAACAAAAAAGGGTACTTTAAAAAAAGGCTTTCCTTTGAGTCTCAAACAAAAGTTACTGAGAGTGGCTATGAATCAGAGAAAGAGAGGTAATCAAGTGTCATGCTAAGTGCTCAGAATATCTCACAGATAAGGAACTTGGAATCTGAAAAGGGTGAGTCGTTTGATTGACAGAGTTTAGCATTGTCACAGCTTACTAACACAGTATCATGAAACTCGCATTCCTTTTTGTAAGAGATCCTTAAAATGATTCTAGGCTGAAAAACTCAAAATCCCAAAGGCTTTTGATGCCTTTATTCCATGATACATAACATTATCATATGAAATAGTAACGATTAAGTAGTAATCAGTAATTCTATAGCAATTACACAGAGGTCATCAAACATGGACCCACTGAAGAAAAGTGAAGACTATTTATTGTAAAGCTCTGTCCTACTTTCCAGGCCCAGTAGGACATGGAAACCATGCCTAGAATCAGTGAGTATGGCTGAGCAGACAGCTTCAGGGGCCTTTCCAGTTATGAACCTAGCATGTGGAGCCCCCACATCAGTACTAAAGGCGTAGGGTGTGTGATCTGCCATTCTACTTGCTATCGAAAACAGAGTGATCATTTCTAAAAGCAGAGGAGCTTACTGTCGGGAAATTCAGATGAGTTTTCGCCAGTTATCTTTCTAATCATGACCGGGTGGGGGTGAGAGGGTGAAGGAAGAGAAAAACACCCAGCAGCTGTTTCCAGCCAGTGCAGGCTTACGGAGTCTGAGCATGATAACTGGCAAGGGGACATTCAGTGTATAAGCAAAACACCAAAATATACATTTATAAGAAAAAACACAATTTTCTTCCACTAACGCAGACACCAAGATACAAATTAATACTGCCTAATATTTAGTAATTCATTATGAATCTACTGCCCACTGATTAACAGGTATCCATTATCAGTATTAATAACTCTATATACTATAAGAAAGAAAGAAAAATGAAATTCCTGCCATGTCAATTATAAGGTTGTAGGTACTTTTAAGTGATCATTAAAAATTCAAAAAGAACCAGCTTCCAGGAACTGCATATTATTTGCTGATTGCCTTTCTTCTTAGTTCATTATTTAGTTGTATTTGACTCTAAAGAACATAAAAGGTACTAAAAGAAGGGTTTTGTTTGAGTCTCAAAGCAAGATAAGTTACTCTGAGTGACTATGAATCAGAAAGGGAGAGGTAACCAAGTGTCATGCTAATTGTTCAGAATATCTCAGATAAGGAACTTAGAATCTAAAAAGGCTGTTATTTGCTTTGAGAAATAGTTTAGTATTGTCACAGCTTACTATACATATAGTATACATATATAGTATAAAAATATACATGTATTTGTAGCATATACAACGATATAGCTATAACTAAAGTGAAATAAAGAATTAGCTAAAGTCTAGTAATTTGATAGGTCTTTATTACTCACTTGAACTAACTACTTAAATCTGGAACTCCTATGGAGGACACAATTCACATAACTAAGTTGGACACAATTTCAGAACTAACGGAAGGAGGCTGATTACTATACCAGCCCATGGTGTTGATTTTAAAGTGGCTTCAGACAAGGCAATCTTGTAACACTGTCCTTAAGGTGAATGATAAAGGGCCCTTGGATTTTCCACCTGGCCTATCACTACTGTGAAGCTCCCTCTGGGGCTGGATACACGGGGTCGCTCCACCCCACACTTGATGGTCTTACCAATGGAGACTGTCCCCCTTTCTGATGCTTGGCATCGGGTCTGGATCCATCAAAACAAATGATCCCCATAATGAGCGTGAGAGAACTTTTAAAACTTGGTTTTCAAAGGCCCTTCCTTGTCTAGGTGTCAGTTAAACCTGTATAGACCCCATGAGTTGTCTCCATCTGCAGACACTACCTGGGGATTACAGTGTTGGCTTGTTTTGCTTTCTACATGATGCTGGGGACTAAACCCACAGGTGACGAAAGCACTCTACCATGGAGTTATTTATCTCCATGGCTGCTGGGCTTTCGCCTCAAGCTTGGGCACCTGCCAGACTCGGGCTCACTTATTCATCTGTTGGCTTGTTGGTTTGCATATGCGTGCTGGGTGTGCACTGGGTGTGTGTTGGTGGTGCATACGTGTGGAGGCCCGAGGCTGATATCCACTGTCTTCCTCAATCACTGTATCTGTCCTAAGGCAGGCTCTCATGGAGCCAGGGCGCTCCAGTTCCACCTTGTCTTCCTAGCCACTCAAATCCACATTTGTATAAAGGTAATCAGATTTTTAGTATTTCTACTTCCCTATTTTTATAAATATAATTAGATTTTTAGTATTTCTACTTGCAACTTGAATCCATGGCCAACTATTCTACCTTCTCATAAACTCTAGATTCCGTTTCATACCCTAGACTAGCCCTGCTGTGTACTGAGGAGAGTGAGATAAAACATCAAGTCAGAGGTCAGCCTGGGCTAAACAAACCAACAAAACCCCAAAACACACCCCCACCCAAAACTAAAAACTTAAAACAAAAATTTGATACTTTACAGATTTCGACAACCTTCTATGTTTTGTTTCCTCATAAAAATAATGCAGTCTGTCTAATTCTCCATGAACACCAAGCCTCAGCTCCTCTGGGGAAATGTAATTATCCATAGAATCCTCTTTTTTAACTTTCTTGTCCTTATGTCTAGGACCAAGCTAAAATTAGATGCTCCAGAAAATAACACCTGCAGAAAGAACTGATGTGGATTTGAAAGCAGCCACACCTAATGGAGATAAAGGGACAAGGCTGGAGAAGCCTACCTTTGATTTAAATACCCTCTCGGAGTGGTCAGAGGACACATGAGACTGAGACCCCCAGGCTCTCTTTGGGGTGTGAATAGTTAGAGAGAGCCAAGCAGGCCCCTGGCTGTTGAACTGAGGACTGCAGCAAGCCAATCGAATGTTCTGGATTAGGGAAGCGACTCTTTGATGCTCTTCAGGAGATCCTCGGGCACTGATGGAAGCAGGTTCATAACCCGAGGTTCCCTCATCCATCTGCATTCTCCGGGCTGATTTATCCACCTCAGCTAATGGGTTAGATTAGATCCCAGTTCACAGATCCAAAAGAGCCTTGCAGAGGACTGCCAATCCTCTAGAACTGCATCCAGTTAATATCTGGAGTGCAGGTCTCCAAGCCACTGAGGCACGAGGGTCTGAGGCCGACCTAACAGTTAAAACAGG
Organism: Rattus rattus; assembly: GCF_011064425.1. NCBI lineage: Eukaryota > Metazoa > Chordata > Mammalia > Rodentia > Muridae > Rattus > Rattus rattus. The sequence continues at coordinate 85,880,153 of NC_046156.1, forward strand.
CCTGAGCTGGGAGGATGCCACAAGCATCGAGACCTGAGTCTGGATCTTGAGCACCCATGTAAAAAGTCATGCTTCGAAACGCTAGGAGTTCAGGACAGAAGGACTCTGGGAATTCGCCTACTAATTCTACCAGCCAGTGGGTGGGGGCTCCAGGTTCAGTGAGAGACATGAGTAGCGTCAAGAGTGATTGAAGACCTGAAGTTGACCTTTGATCTCAGGCATGCAAACATTTGCACGCACACAATATTAAAGTATTAGGCTTATTTATATGAACATTGATAAAATTGCTGACCATAAATTATAAAATATCAATCTACAGAGGCTGGGCTTCTGCTTAATGTAGAGAATACTTAGCATGAACAAGGCCCCTGCTTCACTCTCTAGCAACACACACACACACACACACACACACACACACACACACACACACACACACACACACACAAATAAATAAATTTTTAAATTTTCAAACTGCAGCAACATACTTGATAACTATTTAATGCATGGGTGACCCATTCACAGCCCAGCAGTTTTAGAGTCACACTATGTATGTAATGTGAGTGTCCAGGCTATGTGTGTGTTCAAGTGTGAGTTTGTATGTGTGTGGAAGCCAGAGGAGAATCTCAGATACTATCCTACACACGGACACTGTATAACTTTTTTCTTTTCTTTTTTTCTTTCTTTTTCCCCCCCATAAAATAAAACAGGGTTTCCTCATTGTCCTGAAACCTGCAAACAGACCAGCCAACCCGTGACAGCCTCTCCCAATGCCCAGGATCCACCTGTCTCTGTCTCCGCAGCAGCAGACTGACAAGCGTGCTCCACCACCGTCCAGATATGGGGCCTGTCCTAGTTTGCTTCCCGGTGCTGTGTTAACGACTATGAGCAAAAGCAACTTGTGGGGTGGAGGGGTGGCTTATGTCCTGGTCACCATAGTGTGTTACTGAGGGAAGCCAAGGCAGGAACTAAAACAGGGCAGGAACCTGGAGTCGAAAGAGGAAGCAGAAACATGGAAGGACAATGCTTCCTGGGCAGCTTCATAGCATGATCAGCATCTTTCTTCTATGATCCACGGCCACCTACCCAGGGGTGGCATCCAGGACAATGGGGCACATGCATCATCAGGGAAGATAACACCGCACACTGTCCGCAATCTGATGGAGGCAATTCTTCAGCCGAGACTCTCTTCCTAGAAACTCCTACTTGTATCAAGTTGACCAAGCGCTAAGAGAACAGGCAAGGATGCTGGCATGCTTGCAAAACAAATATTTTACCACCTGAGCCTCTCTCCAACCCCAGAGTGACACTCTCTACCCATGAGACACCTCTCACACATAGCAGATAACTCTAAGCTAGACTGAAGGGGCTGGACAGATAGATGGCTCGGGGGTCGAGGGCACTTTCTGCTCGTGCAGAGGACCCACATTCTCTTCCCAGCACCCACATCCAGCATTGCACAACCCCCTGTAACTCCGTTTCCAGGGGATCTGATGCTGCCTTCCGACCTCAACAGGTACCAGTACATTCAAGTGGCACACGAACATACATGTAGGCGCACAGGATGTAAAATGTTTAAACTCTGAAGCTGGAGCTCTAATGGGAAATATCAACTGTTTCACCACTGGGTGATGAGAGTAGATGAGAAAGCAAGTGAAAGAGTCTTTAGAAGGGGTTGGAGAGATGGCTCAGTGGTTAAAAGCACTGACTGCTCTTCCAGAGGTCCTGAGTTCAATTCCCAGCAACCACATGGTGGCTCACAACCATCTGTAATGGGATCTGATGCCCTCTTCTGGTGTGTGTGAAGACAGCTCCAGTGTACTCATAAAATAAAATAAATAATTCTAACAAAAACCAAAAAACCCAAGGTGTAAGAGTCTTTAGAAAACAAGCATTTAACAAGCATTGAATAACAAGGAGCATTGGCTGATGCTGGGGGAGGACAACGTACACTAAGCAGGGAAGAATAAACTTCATTGACTAGTGGACACTACAGACCAACTGAGGGGCTGAAGAAGGCTGAGGGCTAAGCACTGCCAGAGAACTGGAGACTCTTATTTTGGTATCAATACTTTAAAGTAGTTTTCCAGTCCACACTTAAGAAACTCTACATGGGTCAGGAAATTGAATCAATGGGTGGGAGCACTAGCTACAAAAGTATGTGGAACCTAAGATTAAATCCCCAGGACACAAGTAAGAGCTAGGATTGCCCGCCAGTACCTGCACCTGTAGGAGTGGGCAGCAGAGGGTGGAGAGAGGGACGCTCTCCCAGGACTTGTTAGCCAGGCAACGTAACTGCAAAGTCAGCAAGCTCCAAGTTCTGTGATAGACTCTAACTCAAGGCTATACATGACAGCATCAGATACCAGACAGCTTCCTCTGGCCAAGTGTGGACATGTGGGAACACACACACACACACACACACACACACACACACACACACACACACACACACGAATTCAATACTTTAATGTGTAGTGTTTTGCTTAAAATAAGACAGTTTATAACTCATGCTCATCATAAATTGACAAAACACCCAATACTTGAAAATATGTAAGGGGAAAGTGAAGAAATAAAAGTCACTAAAGTATTTAGTAAAGCAGAGTGTCTAAGAAAAGCTAGTAAATGGATAAACTGGGTGTCTATCAAAATTAGTTGAATGTCTTCCTGTTGTGTGACAATCTGTCTGATTTGTGTTTCTAAGAAAGCAACACACTGTCCTCATTTTTTTCTGTTAGGCAGACCTACCATTTGTAATAAATTGGAAGAAAAATTAAAGGAAGAGGACTTTTTTTCAACAGTGTTTTTAAAAGCAGATGGTCTTTTATTTCTGTTGCGATTTCTCTTGTTCTGTTTTCATTGCTGCTTTCCTGAATACGATCATTTTGGCCCATAATTGCCCCTAAGAATTAAGATTTGTTTGTGAATTTGGCAGTATTAGGATTTCAAAATTCCTCATGTGCATGGACGTATGGGTTCATACACATGGGTGTGTGTATGTATGCATGGGCCTGTGTGCATGGGCACACACACTCAGGAACAATCTGGGATGGAGGTCAAACTTACTGTGAATCTTCAGGGTAACAGGGCCCACTAAACAGAACCCAAAGAAATGATTGGATTTCAAATACGCAAACTGACCCTCTGCTAAAAACTTCCCTCCTGTCGCTAAATCAAAACCCACCTATCTTCATACAGCCTCGCCTTACATGTATTAGAGTAGTCACTTGTGCTCCACTAATATTGTCTCAGAATGTGAGGGTCAGCCAAGCCAGGTTCGGCCAATCATCTAAGCCATTAAAAGCCAAGTCAACAGGGAGCAGCAGGAGAAAGAGACTTATTGAATGCACTACTATATGGGGCAGGCACGGAGAGATCAAGTAACCTCCCACATCGGTCCTCATAGCGGGGCTTCTGAAGTGAGATTTAAGTTTAACTAGCAGGCCAGGGATATGCACTTGTAATCAATCTGGTGTGGCCCCACCCCTAACAACCCATCCTGGTCTGGGCTTCAGGCTTATCCCGTGAAGTGGTCTGAGGAGTTGTTAGAACTGTATGAAATCTCCTTCCTAGAAAGCTTCCCTCTGACCAGTGTTCTTCCCCTCTCAGAGCAGAATATTCTGGGGACACTCCCATTTACCTGGGGTCCATTGTTCCAATCATCTGACCGTCACACAGGGAGATATCAGTGTCCTTTGAAAAACATCTTCATTGCTGTCAGACCAGCTATAACAGGTGCTCACATGTATTTTGCTGGCCTTTCAGTGCCTGAATCAAAAGGGGCTAGTGTAAGCATTCCAGAAGGTTCCAGGCAGCTGCATGAGGAAGTCATCTTCAACTTTGGTAAGGAAGGTTGGCTTGATGCTACTTATCATCATCATCATCATCATCATCATCATCATCAACAACAACAACAACAACAACACTCACCACAGGAATAAGCAAAGTAAAGAGTAACACCCCACAGAAGCCACAGGCTAGTCCCTAACTCCTGTGAATATGATTTGACACAAAGAACGGATACAGAAGAGGTGAAAAAGCAAAAGGTTTTAGATTCTCTTCCTGGATCATCTAGATTGGCCCAAGGCACCCATGTGGGCCCAGGATCCGAATACTCCAGAAGCAGGAATTGTGATGTTGGGACAGGTATAAGTCTGTATTTATATCCCTATGCTTATAGTCCTAGTACTTGAGAGGCTAAAGCAAGAGAATTTTCAGCTACAATCCTGGACTATATGATAACTTGCAGGCCAGCCTTGGCTACATAAGGAGTTGCAAACTAGCCTGGCCTATAAAGCTAGACTGTATTGCAACAAAACAAAACAAAAGGAATGCCAACTTCGGAGAAATAGAAACAAATGTAGCGATGTCATTGCTGAAGGAGGCTATGAGCCAAGGAGAGCAGGCAGCTTGTAAAAGCTGAAAAGCAAGGAGTAAATCCTCCTCCAGAGCTTCCAAAAGGATGACAATCACATCTCTGAAGGGGTTTTCAGGAGTATGATCTGCAAAACTCTAACAATAAGCTTGTGGCATTTTAAGCCACTAATTTTTTGTAATTTGTTAAGTAACAGTAGGAAACATTATAGCCAACACAACACCACCAGTGGACATGGTAACAGAGGCCTGTCACCCCAGCACATGAACACTCAGACAAGAGGTCATCAGTTTGAGACCAGCCTGGGTTAGGCTGCAAGACCCAGTCTCAAAAAAATAAAAGAAAGGAAAGGAGATCCCAGGACGGAGGGAGCTCATTCATTCCATTTAAAACTGCCTTGTTACATTTGCTCTCTGTCCTAAAATACAGGCACTGCATTCCTTCATACACAAGCACACAGGAAAGAGCAAGAAAGCAAACCGTGTGGGTATCTGAAAGGGAGATGGACCAACAGATGAGGGGAAAATTCCACAACAGAAAATAACCAGGGTTAGAAAGATGACTCCATCCGGAAACAGCTGGCTGCACAAACATCAACCTTTGATCCCCAAGACCCATGTTAAACCACAATAACAACAAAGCAAACGAACAGGCAAGGTGCTGTAGGCTCGCAATCCCTGGGAGGCAGAGACAGGAGCATCCCAGAGGATTCTAATTTGGCCAGACCAGCCTCCGTAGCGAGCCTCAGACTAATGACAGATCACATTTTAAAAACAACATAGACTTCCTAGGAACTCCACCCAAGGTTGTCCTCTGCCCTAAAAACACACACACACACACACACACACACACACACACACACACACACACACACACACACACTCTTAGGTGGAAAACGTAGGCTAGAGAGGCCACAAGACCAACTTTGTCTCACTACTACGACAGCAGTTATGACTTTAGACTGCAATTATTTGTCTCACAGCTGCCGTCTGCTGCTCCCAAAGCTTTCTCTTTAAGGTGGGAGACCATTCCTCACATTTCTCCACGCTGAGATGGTATGGAAGTGTGAACCAGTGGTACCATATAAATAAATGGGGTCTGCACAGGAAAGGGCAGCTGTGAATTAGGTTCAAAAAACACATGTCCCAGCCATAAGACAAAGGGCAGGAGAAGCCCGGGTTTTTATTTTGTATGTATGCATGTCTGTCTGTCTGTCCGTCCGTCCGTCCATCCATCCATATTTATTTATTTATTTATGGATGCTTTTTGGCTCATGTTTGAAGAGAGGCATTTCAATAACATCCTCAGAGTCACAGAATGTGAGCGTGTTGATCTAACCAGCATCACACTCAAACAATAACAGTTGCATCCGAAGCAGGAGTCTGGGTTTTTATGCTAAGCCCATGGTCCTTTGCTGTTTTTATTTAGTCGTTGAGAGTGTCAAACAATGTATTTAGACAATACCCACCGCGACTCCTCCAGAGCCCCTCCTGCCTCCCTAACCTCCCAACTTTATGCCATTTTCCCCTTTATTTCATAGCCCACAACTCCAATTAGTGCTGTCTATACACTCACGGCTGTGGGGCTATCCTCTAGAGCACAGTCCACCCACCAGGGGCCAGGCCACCAAAGAAAACTGACTCTCCTCCCCTGGAAGGGATCAGCTGGCCACAGGTCAGGGGTCAGGCTGTGCTGGATGCAGCACTCTCTGGAATGTTGAATGCATTAGCCTTTCACTGAGCTGCCTGCAGTTCATAGCTGTGGTGATCCTGTCAGGTCGGCCCTCCCCAACCTCTGGCTCTTATCATCTTTCCTCTTCTCCCCCGATGGTCCCAGATGTCCTTTTATGCCAATGGTCTGCATTGTGCCCATTTCTGACTCTGTGTTTAACACCATCCACTGCACAGAGACTTTCTAATGGGGACTGCAAGGCACACTGAGCACGAGCAGAGACGTGCCTCTAGTGTTTTATCAGTCATGGCTGAAGTCCTTAATTCTGCTCAGGGTAACGATGTAACATGATGAATTTTAAGGAAAGTGCCTTGAGGAGTGGGGTAGCTCACATCTCAGGCCCACACTGTCAGAACTCCCAAGAATGGAATTCAAAAACAAGAAAGCATGACCTTTCTGAACATTTCCATATTTTGCCTGGAAACAAAAGGCACTTTTCAGAAAGATATGTAGCAGGGGTGGGCTCAACCTCTTTCTAAAGTGCCAGAGACTTAAATATAAAACCTGGTGGCTTTTCTTTGCTGCTTTTGACTAAGAACAGGATAGAAAATATAAAATAAAATGTCAAAATACAGTTTTGAACAGAAGATTCCCAAAATACCATTTGAGAGCCAACTGTAAAAATGCTCTGACTAATTCTATTGTAGAAGAGAGGGAGAAAAAAGATGAAGAAGATGAAGAAGAAGGAAGGAGGAGGATGAAAATGAAGAAGAAAAGGGAGGAAGAGGGAGGGGGAGAAGAACAAGGGGAAGGAGAAGGAGAAAAAGAAAAGGAGGAAGAGGAGGAAGAGGAGGAGGAAAAGAGAAAGGGGGGGGAGGAACAACCAGGGTCCCTAGCCCAGTCCTCAAGTCCTTACAGTTCAGAGCAGAAGGTGCCCTGGGAGCATCCCGGTGGGCACGCGCTCACACTGTCTTGTCGTGGACACTCTCAGCTTTGTGTCTTTCCAGGATGGGGGAAACACTCCAATTAGGATCCAAAGAGAATCTGTAGGAACGTGCCGGATGGCTCCAGCCCTTTGAGCAGTGTTTGAATCTCAGGAAAGCCCCGGCATCCCAGACTTCACTTTTAAACTGGGTCAATAAGAGGGCCAAGCCATCCAAGTGCTTTACGCATCTGCTAGAGAGCTCTCTCCCAGTAACCCTGCACCATGTGCCTGGCACACCAGCACCACCAGGCAAACCAAGCAACCTGTGAGGGGCAGCACGGGTTCCCCGGGAACCTTTGTCGCAGCTGGCGTGTGGGAGTTGGAGTTGGAAGTATTCATTTTTACAGAGAAAGGCTAATTGAAGTTTGACAATGCATGCTCCTTTCTGAATGCTATGAAAAGGGGAAAGACAGTGTGGGCCTCTTTAAAAATGAAATTAGAAACAAGTCTACTAGAAATAGCCTTTAGCTCCACAAAACACTTTGTAAAAATGATCATAATATATGTGGCTTGTGGATTATGTCATTGACCACAATTTAATCCTGAATAAATTAATTTCAATTATGTCAAGAATTTTTGATTATTTTAAACATCTATTCAACATAGGCCAAATGTATCCTAAATACACAGTAGTTTCTAGGTGTAAAAATAATGGTAAGATAATTTTTAATATTTTATGGATCTTAATATCCTTGGACTTCAACTATGTCAACGAGAAATAACACTGGGCTTGTGCTCTTTTTCAAGCCTTTTATTTAATGATGTAATCACGGCATGAATTGTCAAAATTAGGTTTGTTACTGAGAAATATAAAGGCTATATTTTCATTTTCATCTTAATTTAAGTTAGGATTTTAGAATGGTATATTCTTAGTAAATATAGACTAGGTACACTGAACATATAATAAAGCCTAAGGGCCAGTAAAAATGGGTAAAATGCCTGTAGCTAAGTGAATGGCAGTCCTCTAAAGGACCCACGCTATGCCCCAGAACCTATCACCATCCCCGTATGTGGGCAGAAGTGACTGAAGTAAGCCTCTTGGGAAAAGGCACTCATCCCACCAGAAGCTGAAGGATGAGCGCTTGCTCACCTGGAAATTTCAAAGACAGCCAACCCCTCTGTTTCAGACATCTGGCCTCCAAAACCAGAGACTACATTTCTACTGTTTTAAGCCTCTGAATTTATGGTGATTTGTAACAGTAGCAACCAGTTGACAAATATGTTTTCACTAAACTGGAGAAATGGCACTGCTTCTGGTGAGCTCTAAAGGGCATACGATTTGAATAGTATTGTATTATAAACAGATTTCTGCAGCAAACTACCTGAAGTACACATGACCAAATTTCTGTAGAATCCCGTTGGAAAAGCACAATATGAAATCACTGTGGCTGACTCTACCGTCACCGGAGGGCCAGGTCTCTGCAGAGGCTGTGTGAAGGGAATGAGCTGGGGAAGGAAGAACCTCCTATTCCACACAGGAGTCTGTCTGCATTCCGGCTAAATGCTTCTTCAGAACAATGAGGTCAAGTAGAAATTAGCAAGCCTCTCAGTCCTGAATCAATGACTGAAATGTGCAGGTTTTATTGGGGTGGGGGTGGGGCGTACACGGACACGTTCATTAAAGTAAAATAGTGCTTTTAGTGACTATTCTTCTTCGATTTTAGAGAAAGATTATAACCCCATCTCCCATAAATGGGTAGTGGTGGGTATAATGTTCTCGCCAGTCACGAGGCAGCACAAGGAAAACTCAGTTGCTCCTGTTGACCTGGCTGCTCAGCTGCCCGCGATTCTCAAGCCCCCGACATCATCATGAACCTCATTGCTCCAAATGGTTTCTTATCAACAATTTCCTTCTGAGGAGGGATAATAGCAGGCAGGCATCCTCCTTTATGAAGCACTAGTCGTGAACATTAAATTCGGAGTTCAATACATTCTAATCTTCATTTTCCCTGAAGACTGAAGCTGAATTACACTTGATGATTCTGAAAATGATTTTTATCTATAAAACAGATAGGACCTTTTCTTCATCAGAGAGCTCTAATCATCTTTCCCTTAAGTGGGGGAAGGGGAATGATGTTAAAAACAACAATGCAGGCAGTTGAGAGCAAACCCAGGACTTTATCCGAAAGAGGATGGAAAGTCTTGGCTCCGAGTGCAAGCTCCGCCAAAATGGCCTGGGTGACCAGAGAGTCTACGGCAATCCATCATGGCGGACTTCAATGTGAGGTAGCTGAGCTTCCCCACACTCCTGGTTTGTCTCTTCATTTAAGGATGGCCCCCTTTCCCCAGTGCACTCTTTGTGCAAAAGTTCTCTTCTCTAAATGCATTTTTGTTCTTCCCACCAGAGCATCCTGTTCAGACACGGAACAAAGGGGAGGCTTCCAATATTTGACTAATATTCTTTTCAAAGATGAAACAGTTACCTCTTCCAGGAAGACCTACTTCCCCCAGGGATAAGTTGCCTCAGTTTGGAAACCACTGTAAATTGGAAGCTACTGCCAAAGGTAACTATTTTTAAAGAACTCGTTTAAATTACTCGTTTTCACCATATTGGGCCTCAAGTTTGGACAAAGACCTTGGTTTTCAAAGAAGAGAATAAAGGCTTTGATGCCCCCTCCCCCTTTAGCCCTAGGTAAGTAATAAAAAATGCATCTATATAAATACAAATTAACCAGAGCAAACAGTGCCTTTAATTTTTAATCATCTCTTATACAAGAAGCTGTCCCTGTGTTTTTCTAAACCAGATTCCATTGTCCTACCCTCTAGTGTGCACACACAAAAGCACCCATATTCATTCTCTCTCTCTCTCTCTCTCTCTCTCTCTCTCTCTCTCTCTCTCTCATACATACATACACACACACACCTCTACAAAATAAGAGAAATTTTATCTCTGTATCTGCTGACTGTTACAGGTGCAGATCTATGTCCTGGAAGCACCTTCTGAAATTGCCAGCCTCTTATGTCCCAAGACTCAGAACACACAATTAGTAATAGAAATAGAGACCATTTATTAAGAAACCAGCACACCCAAGACTAGCGAGCAACAAAATGGCCCGTGCCCTAAGGCAAAAGGTCTCAGCCTCACCACCCTTGACTGGTTGTTTGCACTGCATGTCTCTCCTGTGGGTCCCAGGAATTGTATTCAAATGCTCAGGTTTTGGCAACAAAAGCCTTTATCCACTCAGGCACCATCTGCGAATCCTGATGTCACCCTTGCCATCCCTATTTGCTTGCCACATTATAGCTGTGCTACATCTCAAGTCCTTCGGGACAGAAGGAAGAGAATGCAATGAAATGCTGTGAGATGACGATAATCTCAGGTGTGTCGTTCATAGGGCACAGACTAGAAAGGTGAGCCCTTGCAGAAGTGACTGGGCACATTTAGTCTCCCCCACCAGTAGATGAGGGCAGGATACCAAGAACAATAATAGAAACACCATTGCTTAAAGTAAGCATCTTCCTTCCATGGGTTCTGTAGTGACCTAGAGTCAACTAAGGGTCATCTCAATGGACCTGCTCCCTGTGGAGCCCTGGGGTGGGGGATGGTAACTGCTGCCAAGACACAGCAGGAACAAGATACTTGCTTGCTCTCTGCCCCAGTTGTTTGGCACAAAGCTGCTAACCCTTTTGGAATCCCCAACAGTTATGAGTTTCTTTTGCTATGCTAATGAGATGACTGGTGGCTAAGGGGTCTGCATAGCCTCTGTAAGAGGGCTGGTTGTCAGGGCAACCAATCCTGATTGGCAGACTGGGACTTTCCTTCTTTGATAGCTCCAAACGTCAAGGAAGAAGAGATAGAAGAAGCTGGATGTTGACCTAACTGTTCTCGTTTGTTTCTGTTGCTGTGACCAAAAGCAACTTAAGGGAGAAAGGTTCTGTTTGGATTTCAGTTCCAGGTTACTTTCTATCACTTCAGGGATCTCAAGCTGCTACTCACACTGCATTTACAGCCAAGAGCAGAGAGAAAAAAAAGGCATCCATGCTATCTGCTTGCTGCTAGCTTTGCCTCTACTCTAGCCTCCTTCTCTCCTAGATAGCGTGGGATCCACTAGGATTTCCTACATTGACTAACAATCTAGATGATTCTCCCTCAAACTTGCCCCACAGGGCAACTTGATAAGAAGAATTCCTCCATTGTAGCTCACTTCCCATGTGATTCTGGGTGGTGGCAAGTTAACACTTAAAATCAACTGGTACAGACACCACTGCCTAATGATTAAATACACCATGCCAATAATCCCGAAAGGACAGGGTTTAGAGAGCATCCGCGCTGAAGAACACATGGGAGATGCAGGGAGATGTGTGGAAAGCTCGGGAGCCCCGTTCCCTGCCCGAGACCCTACCCTACGAGCAACTTCCATTTCTTAGGTTGTACACTTTATAGTAACTAATTAAACATGTGTAAAATGGTCCCCTGGGTTCTGTGACCCACTGTGGCAAATAATCCACCTGGGGAAAGCCCATATGGGCCTGTGATTTACACAGCCAGCCAGCCAGAAGCACAGTTGTCTGTCTGGACGTAGGATTGGTGTCATGAGAGCAGTCTATGAACTGGCACCTTACTCTCTGAGATCTGAAGTTATCTCCAGGAAGACAGTGTCAGAACTGATCAACATTATAAGTCATCTAATTAATATGATGTCAGAGAGTTGGTTTCTGTGGAGAAAATATCACATGCTCTGGTGACCAGGAAGGACTCAGAGGTCATAAGGGTGAGTATGAGTCTGCAGACAAAAGGAAAGTTTGTTCTGTCATTGGCCCCTGATGCCAGCTGAAGTTTACTACTGAGACAAGGCAGAAAGTGTAGACATATCATATAGTCTGTTACTCACAGGGCATCCTTAATATCAGAGAAGGACTGAAAAAAAGAATCCCCTGGTATGGCTCTACAGAGAGCCCAAATCTTTGTGGGTATAAGGTAATCCAAACAACTGGTGGATAACTCAGGCCAGCAGGATGCTCTGACACATTAATACAATATTAATACAACGAGTGTGGTTAAGAAAAACAATGGCTGTGCAAATGGCAGGACTGGGAAGAGAAAGCAAGCTATTTAACATTATGCTTACATAAGTGGCAAGTCATAAATTAGGGAACTGGGACTCCAAGTGAGGTGACTTAGTCATCTGCAAGGAACAGGACTAACGAAAGAAAGCAGTGGCTTTGGAAATATAAAATCAAGTGAAGAAAAGGTAGGGAAAAAGAATTAAGATCTTCATGATAAGGAAGAAAGATTTTAGGATGGATTTCCAGTTAGGACCAGTTTCTTGTCTGAGAATTTTTACCTGAATAACCCTAAATACTGGTAGTAAATCATGAATAAATTATTTTAAGTAATTATTTGGTTATATGTCTATTAAATATGAAATAAGTTTGCATACTAGAGATGACTGCTCTTATTTATCCCTATATAAGGGATTAACTCTTGGCTCAACATTTGATACCACATGATATAGAGTATCTTCTATGATTATCAGAGTAGATCAATATTTTAATTTCATAAGTCAATCCCAAGAACACTAATTTGCTTAAACACACAGAAGAAAATGGAAGAGGTATGTTTAAGGCCTTATCAGAAATAGTCTGTACTAATCCCAAGCCAAAATTCATTTGATAATTTTTTTTAATGAAGGTCAAGTCAGAAACTCAAATAGCAATTTTTTAAATCAAACATTCTAATACAACACAAGCCAAAGATACATTAATTTGACACATCTAGGGAATAACACATACACACATGGTGGGGGGCTCTCACACACAGGAAGGGGGACTCTCACACACACAGGAAGGGGAAACTCTCACACAGGAGGGGATATTCTCATACACATAGGAGTGGGGACTCACACACATAGGAGGGACTCTCTCTCTCTCACTCACACAAACACACACACACACACACACACACACACACACACACACACGAGGGAAAACTCTCACACAGGAGGGGGGACACCCACACAGGAGGGGGGTCTCATTTGTGAAAAGTCCTTTGCAGAGGACACGACTATGGCACTTACAGATTCACATCAGCTCCTGTTACCTGCGAGGTCCTGTATAAAGGATCAAGTCAGTCAAAACTCCAGCACAAATCTGGAGACTAGTCACTGGGCCTCATCTCTGGCAGAGGAACTATTGGCAGTTAATGGTTGGTGGGGAAGAGGGAGTTGGTTTTTCCTGAAGGGTGTGGTCGCTTGGAGGTGACCCATACTCTAAGATTTCTCCACCCCGATGTGTACAGGAAGCATTGGTTGGAGTCAGTGGTTTATTTCTTTAAAAAAAAAAAAAAAAAAGAGGAAGATGAAGAGCTGAAGTTGGAGAGGGGTGTGTTGGTGTTAGGTCCAAAGGAATTTGGGAGGGTCAAATGGAGGTGGACATGAAAGTACACTGTATAAAGTAAAATTTCAAAAACTAAACAAGATATATTTAAAGTCTTTCATGACTAAAGCATTATGTTTCTATAAGACACTTCTGTATGTGCCACAAACCACTTTGGTTCACAACATGCTATATTCTCTAATCTGGCTCGAGGTGTTTCATGCCCTGTGCTTAACGATGTACAGTGGAAGATGCATGTGTTGTGTGCTAAGACTCCAGACTACAGTAAATTCCGTGATGCCACACAAGTAGTCAAAGCTTAAAGCACCTTGCGTTCATAACGCACTTGAGTAAAGTTTTGGACATGCCCATTCAGAAAGTTTTTGCCATTGCTAAAGTTTCTACAACCTCTCCATTCAGTTATGCGACCTAATACGGGCTGTGGCCCAGAGTTTAAAAGACTATGACCCAGAGAATTGACTTCTGGGAGACCTCTAACTTCAGAGATTGAACTGGCAAGAGATCAAAATGGCAGACTACTAAATCAATAAATAGTTGCATGTGTAAAGTTGGTGAAAGGGGACTATTCTGGTACAGGGTTAAGGGTCAGCTCTCAGGGCACAAAGGATGTTTATGTAAGGGAACTGGATAAAGAGAAGTAAGGGGAGAGGCTGAGAACCCACATAGCCACACTGTATAGAAAAGGGCAGACCTGAAAGGCCCAGAGACACTAATGCTAAGAGGCATGCTAGCAAACAAAGTCTGATGCAGTGCTGACGTAAGATGTGCAAGTGTACCGTTCCAGAAATGGGAGGGGGAGCTTCAGAAATAGAAGTGTTATGATACTTTTAAATATAACAGAAAGTTCAAGAAAAACAGCAATGGGTAAAATAATCCCTGGATTTGGAGACTGGGTCATTGGCCCAGCAGAGCAATCTCAGTATTCTGATGGGTGCTGAATCCCATCTGCAGAGCACTGCAAATAATACACAGGTACTACAACAGTAAACCCTCCATTTACCCTGAAATAAGAAGAGAGGAACCGAGAGGGGTCGGCAGAGAAAGAAGATGGAGGAGGGAAGAAAATTCCCTAAGCTCAAGTAAGTAAAATTACCTACTATCTACAACCACTATATTCCACAAACTGTCACTCAGAAAAGCTTTCATGTGGTCAAGAAAACATCTGTTAAGTCTCTAATATGGTTCAGAAACAATACAAAGCACCAGGGGTACAAAGATAGTAAGAGGTAAGCCCTGAATATGAGGAACTTAGAGCTGGGAAGAATACACCTACATTACTACCTCTCCGTCTCCACCTCATTAGACACCCCATAGCAGGAGTGGTTCTAATTCCCAATTGGTTCTTGATCTGTCAGTAAAGAAGGCCTGGGCCAATTGCTGGGCGGAAGAAATAGGCGGGACTTCCGGGTCCCCAGAGGCAACCAGGGAGATACAAGGAGAGGACAAGGCTTCAGAAAGCAAAAACCAAGCAGCCACCTGAGATCTTGGGAGGAGCGGCAGCCTGTAGACATTCCTACAGGGGGGAGGTTGGAAATGTTTAGCAGGGACTAGACATAACTGAGCAACTAAAGTTTAGGGCAAGTGGAGAGGCGCGGAGATAATATTAGTAAGGACAAGCTTTTCCAGGTGGGAGAGCAATTGAGCCAAGAAGGCAAGTTGAAACGAACAACTGTGTGTGTCTTTTATCCGTGAATTCAAGGGAAACTGGGTGGGGGCTGCTAGGACGGCCCGTTCCTGAAGCTTAGGCAGGGTAGCAAAGCTACACACAACACCCATTACAAAATAAAGAGCTAAGGTCATCACAGCAGCATAGGCAGGAAAAAGTGGAGAGTCACTGCAGCAGGGACAGCTATATAGAAATCTCACATGAGCTGAGACCTGAGTAGGAAGTGGGGGTGGGGACTGGCCCAGATTCATGAGAACTTTAGTGCCTCACAAAGGGTTTATATGAACCTGTGGATTTGGAGGTGGAGTTCCAGACTTTGTTGAGTTATTTTGTGTGCAGATTCCCCTTTGTCAGTGATTATGTTTTGGTTTCATATGCCAGAACTCCATGTTCATTTCAAAGGCAGAATCACTACGGACAAAGAGGGAATGGGGCTGGAGGGGTGGTTAAGGGATTAAGAGCGCAGCTCTTCTTCCAGAAGACCCTGGTTCTGTTCCCATCACCTCATGGCAGCTCACAACAGTCTATAACTCAGTTCCTGGGAGTCTGATGCCCTCTTCTGGCTTCTGTGGGCACCAGGCATGAAGTGCACAAACATCCATGCAGAGAAAAATACCCAGGCACATAAAATAATTTAAGTGGCAGGGCTGGGGCAGGCTAGGAGAAATAGAAAATTCCTAAGATCACATTTCTCTGTATCCTAACCAATATACATTTTATACTAAGCAATACTTTGCAATCAGCATGCAATACTGTCCTCTCTATGCTTAGATAAAAGCGACATCCTATGAAAATGTTTATTCCTCATCACGCCCCTTCAGATATACGACCTGCATGAGTCCCCTACGCTAATGTGGAACATGGCTTCTAGGAGAAAAGAAGCAAAGGAGCTTCAAGAGGGAAGCAGAGTGATCTAACTTATCTTTAGGAAAAGAAGTTTTGGCAGGAAACAGGGTAAGCAGTTAGGGGAGTAGGCACTACTAGACCCAAGTTTAGGGTAGAGTGTTTTCCCTTCTAACAGAGGTATATGGTGTCAGTTTGGCCTTATGTGTGTGTTAGTTTTGTTGCTTGTCTGTTTTTCTGACCAGGTCTTGTCAGACCTGGATAACCTGGAACTTGCTGTGTAGACCAGGTTAACCTCAGACTTGATTCCCAAGTGCAGAGCTTCCTGACACACACAGCTGGCTCCCACTAGCCCCTTTGACCTCTGCATCATAGTGACCTTCCTGTAATTGTTGGTTACAAGGTAAGCTTCTTCACATCGACTGGGAAGTGCGCCATACCCATACAACAGTGAACATGAGTCAAAGGTGAGCAAGTTCTGAATGAGCAGTGTTATCTGTTCAGTTTCCGAACACACTAAAAACTACTACACTGCACACACTAACAGTTGGATTACCTGGTATACTGCACTGTGCACGGAAACTAAAAAGTTATAACCAGTTTTAGAAAAACGTTAAAGCACTATAAAATATTGTGCACATCATCTACATACATAACCAGCTAATCTTACTGGAGACTCATCTGCAATGTATATGATGATTTTAAGTTACACAGAGACTCTCAAGAACAGGAATTGTGGCACTGTTTTCTATTCTTTTAATTGACATGGTAAGTATACTTTGGTTTAGTGTGTGTGTGTGTGTGTGTGTGTGTGTGTGTGTGTGTGTGTGTGTATGCCTGCCATATATGCAGGTTGGAGAATCACATGCAGGAGTTGCTTCTCTCTTTCCATAATGTGGGACTCTGGGATTGAACTCAGGCAGACATCTTTGGTTGAGCCAATCTCCAGCCCTAATGTACCATTTTAATAGCTGTGTAACAATTGTTTTGAAAATGTTATCTTCAAAGTAAGCAAGGTAATGATAAATAATTTTTAACACAACACAGGGAGGAATGTTATCTGCAAGAGAATGAATCTGCAAGAATTAAGACACAACAGATCCCAGGCTTCTCAGGACAAAAAGCCTAACCTTCTTAACAGTTTTCTTAAAGCAGAACTGAACAGGAGGAAATGAAACTCCCGGAAAACTCGGGCTGGGCTTGAGCAGTGACCTGACAAAAATCATAAGTGCACAGAGTTCCAAAAAGACTTAAGGCATTAAAGCATGACTGTTTAGAATTGTGACTCATTGAGCTCACTTGTAAATTTTGATCTTTTATAACAAAACATGCAGTGGGCTGTGGTAGCTTACACTTGTAATCACAGCATTCAGAGGCTGAGGCAGGTGGATGCCAAGGTAAGAAGCCAGCAGGTCTACACAGAGAAACCGTGTCTTGAAAACCACCAACCAAACAACCAAACAAGAAGTGGTTTTACCTCCAAGGAGAAAGTTTTTGTTTATTGCAAGAATCCCATTAGATACTGGTCCGTTCAAAATCTAACAGTGCAATGAGACACCTCTATATCAAGAATCATTTTGTTTCTTTTGTCTGTGGGTGCTGAGGACTGGGCTAACCACTGCCTCCTGAGACGCACACACACACACACACACACACACACGCACACACACACACACACACACACACACACCCTGGAGGGGGTGGTAATTTGTTTTTTTTTTTAATAGTCTTTTTTTCCTTTGGCAAGAAGGGTTATTTGCTTTTTGTAACTGGGGAAATGAAGATGTTACACATTCTTCCAAGTTCCGGCTCTCTCTTTTGTGGTTATTTTTCTTCTTTAAAAGCTAATAAAGTAGAAGATTGCTTCTCAAATGTAATTCCTCCCCAGAAGGAAAACTAGCACGAAGTCTAACTACTGCATCTGTGGCACTTAGATTTTTAACCTAAACGTTTTTATTTAATTACTGGATTCAAGTTCAGCAAATTGTATTGACACTTCTGGCACCTTTTACAGAAACCAACTAAAAATGGATCACGGGATTAAAAGTAAAATGTAAAGCAATAAAATGTTGTGGGATATAAAAAATTCTTTATAATCGAATTAAAAAATCGGTTCAAAGTGGATCACCAGTGTGGTGGTTTGAATAGGTTTGGCCCCTATAGACTCATGGGTCTGAAAGCTTGACTCACAGGAAGTGACATTACTAGGAGGCGTGTCCTTGTTAGAGTAGATGTGGCCTTGGAGGAAATGTGTCACTGTGGAGTTAGGCTTTGAGGTCCCATGCTTAAGCTTTCCCCAGGGTGGAAAAGAGGCTTCCTCCTGGCTACCTAACCCTCAGACTCCTCCAGGACCATGCCTGCCTGGATGCTGCCATGCTTCCTGACATGATGATAATGGACTGATCCTCTGAGCCTATAAGCCAGCCCCAATTAAATGTTATCCTTTATAAGAATTGCCTTGGTTATGGCTTCTCCTCATAGCACGGAGACCCTAACTAGGGCAACAAGCCTGAATGCAAACACCAAAAGTGCTTTTCAAAAGTGACACTAGACCCTCACGCAGGTGTCACCCTTTGTATATGCATTATCCCCAAACTCTCACAAAAAACACTGAAGTAATTCCCAGCTGTGGGCTAGACAGTAACTTAGATATACCATCAAATGCACCTAAACCAAAATTAATTCAATCAGTAGACAAATTATGTCTATTGAAGTTATGAATATCACAAATGTCAGTAACCAGAAATTAGAAAACACCCTAAAGAATGAGAAAAACATGTTGGCAAACAATAGAGCTAACCAAAGACTTACATCCAGAATGTACTCTATAAAAATCCCTCTTACAACTCAATAATAAGGAGATTAAGAATCAATTTAGGGCCGGGGGGATGGTTCAGCAGGTAAAGGCACAAGCCTGCCAGGGTGAGTTGAGTGCAGGGATCGGGGCACGTACATGGGACATGGGACACGTAAGGACCTATAATCTATGCCATCCCAAAATGGGACGCAAAGATAAAAGAATCAGACAGATGCACATGAGCAACTTGGCATGCACAGTACATCAACAGAAACCAAACGGAACATGCCTACACCACACACACACACACATGCACACACGCACACACACACACACACACACACACGCACACACACACACACACACACACACACGCACACACACACACACACACACACACACACACACTCTGAGCCTGCACACACACACACACATACACACACACACACCTGCACACACACACACACACACACACACACACACACACACACACACACACACACACACGCACACACGGAATCTCAGTAAGGCCTGTGGGTTGTGCTGGAGCCGCTCTCCTGATGCTTACGCAAGATGCTTTCATCAGAAAGCGTAGGAGGAGCACTTGGGATCTCTGTTATTTACCACAAATACATCTGAAGCTACAATTAATCCAAATGAATTTTTAAAAGTATAATCCAGTGTACGGGCCAAAACAAATTTTGTTTTGTTTTGTTTTCTGTTTGTTTATATTTAAATACATGGGGGAAATGCATGCTTTCCCAACAGTGGGTGAGATACCCAAGGGGTATTTTTACCTATGCGCTCATGGTCTTACATTTTTCTGTTCCTATGACTGTAGGACACTCTTGACCATCAGTTCAGTCAAATCGACCAATCTGCTCAGAGCTCAAGAGCAGCAGCAGGTGATGTGGGAGCAGATTGGTCGACTTGACTGACTGAGTAATGCTACCTGTAAGGTCAAAGCTGAGGCTGTGTTCTGATACTATCTCTACAGAGTAAGAGTTGAAGGGCTGGCACCATCAGTAGGAGGAGGGCCCAGGAAAGGGAAAGGAGGAACCCAACAAATGTAAGCTTACCTGTTTTAATTTCCTAACGATCCTGAATGTAAACGGAATCCTCTAAATAGTAGATGAAGGAGCCCGTGCTTGGAGAAGGAAGGAGCCAATGACCTGAGGCACCATTGTTCTCGACTCCTTTCTAACTTCTCCATAACTCAATAGCTCTCAAAGGGCATGTAGAGTAAGAAATATCCTTAAAAGTCTATGTGTAATTCTCGTGCTCCACTATGTTCATCGCAGCCTTATTTATAATAGCCAGAAGCTGGAAAGAACCCAGATGCCCTTCGACAGAGGAATGGATACAGAAAATGTGGTACATCTACACAATGGAATATTACTCAGCTATTAAAAACAATGACTTTATGAAATTCATAGGCAAATGGATGGAACTGGAAAATATCATCCTGAGTGAGGTAACCCAATCACAGAAAAACATACATGGTATGCACTCATTGATAAGTGGCTATTAGCCCAAATGCTTGAATTATCCTAGATGCATAGAACACATGAAACTCAAGACGGATGATCAAAATGCGAATGCTTCACTCCTTCTTTAAAAGGGGAACAAGAATACCCTTGGCAGGGAATAGAGAGGCAAAGATTAGAACAGAGGCAGAAGGAACACCCATTCAGAGCCTGCCCCACATGTGGCCCATACATATACAGCCACCCAATTAGACAAGATGGATGAAGCAAAGAAGTGCAGGCAGACAGGGGCCGGATATAGATCTCTCCTGAGAGACACAGCCAGAATACACCAAATACATAGGCGAATGCCAGCAGCAAACCACTGAACTGAGAACAGGACACCCGTTGAAGGAATCAGAGAAAGAACTGGAAGAGCTTGAAGGGGCTCGTGACCCCTTATGAACAACAATGCCAAGCAACCAGAGCTTCCAGGGACTAAGCCACTACCTAAAGACTATACATGGACTGACTCTGGACTCTGACCTCATAGGTAGCAATGAATATCCTAGTAAGATCACCAGTGGAAGGGGAAGCCCTTGGTCCTGCTAAGACTGAACCCCCAGTGAATGTGATTGTTGGGGGGAGGGCGGCAATGGGGGGAGGATGGGGAGGGGATCACCCATAAAGAAGGGGAGGGGGAGGGATTAGGGGGATGTTTGCCCGGAAACCGGGAAAGGGAATAACATTCGAAATGTAAATAAGAAATACTCAAGTTAATAAAAAAAAAAGTCTATGTGTAATTCTTTAAGATTTGTATTATGTTAATTATGTGCACGTGACTAAGAGCAGGTGCACACAAGTGCAGTACCTGCACAGGCTGGAGAAGTCAGATCTCATGGAGCTAAAGTCACAGGAGGTTGTGAGCTGTCCTAGGCGAGTGATGGGAACTGAACTTGGATTCTACGCAAAAGCAGCATACCTGCTTACCCACCAAGCATCTTTGTAATCCTGTCTACCTGCAAGTTCACTGACATGAAGAGAACAAGCCTACTGTATGTTCTACCCATGTACTGAAAGCATAACTGAATAGTCCACAATACACGCATGTCACCAAGGAGTAAGGACAGAGGAAGCATTTGGAACCAGGGTCTTCTGGACCTAAAGCTTGTATTATGTCTGTTTGGTTTCCTATATACACAAGCCTTGCTATTGCTAATCCGGAAAGTGTTGCTTAGAACTTAAGAGGTTCTGGGGCTTGAGAGATGGCTCGGCAGTCGGAGCACTTGTTGTTCTTGAGAAGACCTGAGCTCATTCCCAGAACTTTCATCAGATACATGATAATCAGTCACCTGTTGTGGTCCCTCAACTCCAGCTTGAAAGATCTAGCGCCCTCTTCTGGACTCCAGGGGGACCAGCACACAAGTAGCATACACTCAGCTGTGCACACATAAAGAAGGCCTAAATCATATCGAGAATTCATTTTAAAAAATTAATACCATTTTGATAATTTTATAAGATAGGAAGTAGAAATTTAAAACAAATTAAAAATACAGTACCAGGTATCTGGAGAAATTCCTCTGTGGTCTGACTTTTTAAAATATGCAGCAAGACAAAAACTATTCAGAAAAAAATATCAGAAATGAGAGCAGAGGGACCCAGATATTCCTGGTGCTTTTGTGTCTAAAGGAGCCAGACAGGTAAGTGTTTAAGCAAAGAGGAAAAACATACATAGCTTTGATAGCTAAGTGGTAAGTTAGAAATAGGCCACATCTCATTTCTGTCCCAAAGTGCTTAATTTAGAACTCAACTTTCAAACAGCCCTCCATAGGCCAGGCCTGACCCTTCCAGTTGGCACCTGGACATCAAGCCTTTGTGACAATCTGGAACAGATGAAAATAGCTTTGGGTATTCAAACGCTCACTCAGTAAGAAAGGTCATCTTTGAATTAATGCATTTGGGGACTGAAGAAAACTCCAGTCTGAGAAGAGAAGAGAAGAGAAATAGAAGAATGAATATAAGCAGGGAGCCACTCTCCAGGCAGGGGACAGAGTCTGTGAGTTCACTGCCCCGTTACCACGCTGCCAAAGGCTCCTGGGTACCACGCTATGAACAGCTTCTGCTCGAACTAAACTGCAAAGCCATTAAACTGTCTACCTATTCTTTGTCCAAGAACCATCGATGCTAATTCACTGAAGACAGACAAATGAAGTGGGAATGCCCTTGTTTAGCATAGTCTGACTGCCAGCTTGGGTCATGACCTAGACTCAGCTTGGAGAAAAAGTCCACCATATTTGTGAGGAGTTTCCTAGACTGGGCTAACTGGGGTAGGATGACCCACTCTAACGGAAAGCAGCACTGTTTGTTGGGCAGAGCTCCTGGACTGAATAAACAGGAGACAGGTAGCTGAACTCCAGCATTTACACCCTCTGCTTCCAGACCACGGGTGGCACATGACTGCCACCTGCTTCTCCTGACACCAGACTTCTCTCCCTTGATGGAGTACTCTCCACCTGGAGCCAAAGTAAACCTCTCCTTCCTTCAGCTGCCTTTGTCAGGTTTCCTGTCACAGCAGAAAGAAAAGGACTACACTACATGGGTGGCTATGTTTCCTATTGTTCTTCCTCCTCCTCCATTAGACTATTAGAGTCAAAAGCTCTCATGTGGAAAAACACATTCTGTTCTAACCACCACTACTAATGCCACCAGCATCCCACCCTCCCATCTCCCCTACGACCTATTGGTCCTAGGACCAATCTTGGGACCAGTCAAAGGCTCCACTTCTGCAAGAGTGGGGTACAAGTATCTCAAGAAGCAAGAAAAGTCTCCCTCTCAGAAATCTCATGTTAGTCACACAAGATGCTAAGCCACGGTGTTAGCTGTATCACAAAATACCTGATGAAAGTCCCTTAAAGAGAGAGGCTTTAATGTGGCTTATGGTTCAGGAGACGCACTTCATCTGGCTTTTAAGGTACAGTGCGTCTGTACCATCACAACTGGGAAGCAGAGAGCGTAGCCAAACAGAGCCTATAACCTGCAAGCCCTGCCCTTTGGCCTACTTCTCCCAACTATGCCAAACTGAGAAGGTTCCTGAACCTCCCAAAATACCACCATCATCTGGAGACAAAGCGCTGAGTCAAACGTGTGCTGGATAGTTTACACTGAAACCTTAACCGCCTTTCATTCTAACCCTCAGACTACGTTCATTCCCATGTCTCCCCTGTAATGGATGAGTTTCCCAGGAGCAAGCACCTCTGTGGTCTTTACACGAGAAAACACCTAACCTGACAAATGTTATGAGCTTCGGCTAACAGCATTTAAAAGCTCTCCCACGAAGATGCTGAATTAATGGCTGCGTAGAAGCCAAAGGGAGGTGGTATACATCCACAAAGAATTTGAACACTTTATTAATATATAAGACAAGAGCCTCTTTAATCCCATTAATCAAAATACAACAAGAGGGGGCCGGATGTGCCAGCAGCCGGGAAACTGTAAGCACTAATGACAGCACCATTTGCGCCTGCAGAAATCAGCAACGAGTTGAATAGCAGCGAGATTTCCTTGCTTGATTCTACATAAACTGTGAAAGCTGCGCCCTGCAGTCTGTGGAGGAAAAGAATTTCCACAAAGCCCATTCAAAGACAAATCAATGTTTGGGCAGAAATTATTTTCCTGCTGTTGTAAAAATACTAATCAATGTTCCTCTCAAATGCTGTCACTCTGCCCTGAAAATACAAAGTCGAGCTATGCAAACAAACACCATTTTTTTTTATTTGGAAACATAGTTCTGCATGTATCCTCTTTGTTCTCAGTCAAAGAATACTGTGTTTATAAAGTCATATTACTCTATGCACTGATCTCTCTCTCTCTCTCTCTCTCTCTCTCTCTCTCTCTCACACACACACACACACACACACACACACACACACACACACGCACAATCTCTACAAAGATAAGGACTTAACCTCTGTGTTCACTGAGTTCTATCTGTTCCATCTACTCCCTGGCCAGCAAGCCGGATATAAGCCCACCAGGCGTCTGCGCCAACCTCTCAGGTTTTGGGATTTGGTGTGCACCATCACACATAGCTTCCAATCTCCCTTTCAGGTGAGAAGTGAGCCATCAGGAGAAAAGAATGGAGAGCTAAAGGACATCTTGGGTTCTGGCAATCGCAGACTCACAATAAGCAATCCAAATCACCAGATGAAATTCCTGAACTTCTATCTCTGCCCGGACACACTCGGGCTCTGCCATGGTTAACCTCAGGCATCAGCGTGACTGGACTAGCGTGCTCAGACAGCGGGTTAGGGCATGAGTGCTCAGCATTTCTTTCATAGCACTGGGGGAAAGATTCATATTACAGTCAGTGGACCAAGAAACAGAAGAGCCTCCCTCCTTTGTACGTAGATGTCATACAATTGGCTAAGATAGACCAGAACGCAGAGGATGATGACCCGTCTTCTGGAGTTATGACATCATCACCTTCTTTTCGCAAAGGAACCCCAAATTCTCCCACCCCTGGACCTCAGGACAGACAAGAGAAAGGCCCCACAACCCCCGTCCAGATCCTTAGCCATCAGACACAGCATGAGAAACACCGATGGCTCCCCTGGCTCTCAGGCCTTTGGACTTGGACTGAACCACAGTTGTCTTGTTCTCAAACTTACAGAAGGTGCGCTCTGTAATTTCTCAGCCTCTGTAATCACGTAAGCCAGTTCCTTAATGAACCTAGCTAGCCCCTAACAGCCTGTGTCTCTGGAGGAATCTAATGTACTAACGGTAGGGCCTGGCTTCCTTGTGGCCCTACATTTAGGTATGTCTTATGAAATCCAAGGCAAACCGGGATTCAGCAAAATTTCCCCAAACTGACTAGACACATACCTCTCCCCCAGGAGACTGCCACAAATACCTCAATTGCATTCCTTCCACAGACAGTGATTTAGATGTGAAAATACATCATAGCACTTCTGCAAAGCATTAAGAGGCAACATTTTAAGGGTGCCATCAGCCAGTGAGGTGGGGAATCCTTACCATAGTCCCAAAAGTAAGGCCTCTATGAAAGTCTTATGAAGAAATCAGTTTGCTTCCACTTGAGCCAGCTTTCCCCAAATCCTACTTCCATGGAATGGTTCCTGCCCCCTATATTACATGCCTCAGTTCTTGGGGTTCCAGGTGGCACAGAGGGTGCTGGGAATCAGACTCACACCCTAGTGCCTATTACGTAGCAAGCATTTAACCCGCCGGGCCATCTCCCCAGCCCCCGCGCCTTGCCACATAAGCAAGTTCTCCTCTCTTCTGTTACATTTGCTGGCTCCAAGAACCCTGCCCGGTCCTGGCCATCTGAGTCTGACTGCATTGCTTCTGCCTCTGTGTCAACCTTCCTACCACAGCAAGGACAAGAAATCTCTTCCCTGACACAAAGGCTAGCCTTCCTGAGAAGATATACGGCAGAACATTTCCATCCCACTGCAGTGCTTTAATGACCCCAGTGCTATTCAACGAAGCAAGCAGCATTAAAAAAAGAAAGTAGTGTAAGCATTTAAAGACCGGAAGGGAATTTTGCTTGTTTAGACGCCCTTCTAGACATGCAGCTTCCCTTTGGTGGCAACAAGGGCCTAAGGCCAAGGAAACTCACTTATTCATCTTCACAGACCCACGTTTCTATCCCCATTCACCACCTACAGTGCATACACTTGGAATGGTGTCCTTTCTGTTTCTTGCCTTTTTTTTTTTTTTAAATCCTCTCTTCTTCTCCCAGCATTAATCAATCGATCCGGCTGGTCTCAGGGTTCCCCAGACCGTAACACTGGGGGAAGGTTCAGATGGTGCGAAGCAGCCTTTTCTTCTATTAGCAATCACTTTACGTTAAAATGAAGTGGTGACAACACCATAGATCCACTCTGGCAGTTCAGTTACTGAGTTTTAAAGTCGGAAGTAAAATTAAGAAAATTTTAAGATTATTGAGGAAATATGTCTAGAAAGGACTTCGAGCATGTTTTGTATCAATTTGATACAGAAATACTTCTGACTTTCAGGATGAAATAAACACTTATGACTTTTTCCTCCAAGGAAACTGGTATTTCTTTAACAAGCAGGATGCCAACCTGCACTGGGGTTTTATAAAACACTCCACAGCGTCCACAAGTTCTGATCACCTGAAACTGGTTTGTTTTTTCCTTTGTAAATTCACTAAAAAGACAAAGGCTTTTAAATGCTTACCGTGTTCATAGTAATGCAAAAGCACTTGTTAACTGTGGCTAGATTGGTGAGTCTATTCGGTAAACACAGGTGGCATCTACCTATCCTCATGCACGGTTAGACCACGCACAAGATGAACAGGATGGGGACAGATCAAGGAATACACGGGATACTCTGCATAAGGGGGCCGGCTTTGTACTGGAAGAATCATTTAGATTTTCTACATCTGTGGACTAGACAGCAGCATTTTTCAGCGTGAAAACATTCAACATAGCCCACGCATCTCACAGATGACAATCAGGTACAGGGCTTATTCAAGGGCATAAGGTTCTCAGTGAGGAACCACAAGCCAGTCCCAGTGCAGACGGGGGCTGAGTGCCCTGCCCAGCACCCAGGTAGCTGCACTGTAACATTTCTTTCCAAAGACAAGCAATACATTCAAGTGCAGCTTCCTGCTTCCTAAGAGCACTTCCGGTGGAACCGTTCAGGGCCCCGTTTCCTTGGGATGACTGCCTGAGAGCAACAGACTGCCTACCTGTAAGAATCAGAGCCAGTTAGGTTTTCCTAAGTAATAAGCTATCGGGAGAGAAATGGAAGTCCTTAAGTGGTAGCCGCCCTAGAAAAGACAGACATATTGATTTCTGGCTCAAACAGAGAAGAATAGGTCAAGGGATGTGCTTAAAAAAGCCATTTTGAGTTCTCTTCCACCGGTCCTTCCAGGCCAGTCTCACTGAGATTCAGAGTAAGGCCAGAGATGCTCCAAACAGTCTGTAGGAAGGAGCTCGCCTCTGAAAAGGATTTGGGGTTTGTTTTGTTGTTTGCTTTGTTTTGCTTTTTCTTCTCTTTACTTTGTTTGTTTTGAGGCAAAATCTCATTGTGTAGTTGTGATTGGCCTGACCCCCTGACCCGGCTGGCCTATACCTTGCCTCTGTCCTCTTTTCTTTGCCTCCCTATCACTGGGACTGGAGCTGTGCCCCGCCGTGCCCGTGCCAGGTTTATGCAAGGTAGAAGCCAGGGTTTTACAGACATTAAGAAAGCACTTCGACAACTGAACTACATCCCAGCCCCTAAAAGATGACATAGAAAGAAATTATAAACTCCTAACAAAGCCAGGTACAGTGGCCTACACCTTAAATACTGGATCTCTGTGAATTCAAGGCCAACCTGAGTATTGAATCCCTACCTCAAAAGGAAAATAGACCATAATTAAAGGGTTCCAGGTGGGTTGGTATTTGTGATTTTCTTTTGGTAGCATATGGAATACCCTCCTGTACCAAAGACACTAGAATATGGGGGGAGGGGAGGCTCGATCTAGTCACCAACTGAACTTTTCTGTGTTCAACAAGTTATATAGGCATTATCTTCAGCAAGGAAGCCTTGCTGTCGGTTTGTGGAGAGCAACCTATACTTTTTGTACGTTTGGAGACAAGTCAATTAGATGTAACTATGTAACCCAATATCAGGGGCTGGAAGCTTCATTTGGTAACAAGAGATGGCCATTTGGGACTCTGTCTCCCTCATGTTTTGGCAATTTCATTAAGATCACCTACATATGTGTGGATATTTTAAGAAGTTTCTGCTGTATTAGGTTTCCAAGCTACACCTCAAATGGCCCTTGCTTTGAGCTGTCTCTCCCCGCATTCCTTCCCGTCCTCTCTCCCATTTCCTTCCCCATGTGACCCTCCGTTCCCAGCCCCAACTCATCCATAACTATCTATTCTATTTCACTTTCCTGACAAGATCTATCCGTACCCTTAGTTCCCACTCTACACCCAGTCTCTGTGTTCAGTGTATTGTAATATGGCTATCATTGCTCTAATAGCTAGTAGCCACGCATAAGCAAATACATAGCATATTTATGTCTAGGTCTGGGTTACCTCACTTGGGATGATTTCTTTGTAGTTCCATGCACCCCCCTGTGAGTTCTTGAGGTTACCCTCCACGCCCCCAAGGAATACTCCATTGTGTAAATGTACCGCATTTTCTTTATCCATTCTAGGTTCTTTCTAATTCCTGGCAATTATGAACAGAGCAGCAATGAACATGGGTGATCAAATGTCTTTGTGGTAGGATGAAGCATCCTTGGGGGATGTGACCAAAAGTCTATAGCTGGATCTTGAGGCAAATTCCCATCCTCCTTAGGCACGGCCACACTGATTTCCATAGTGGCTGTACAAGTTTGCACTCCCACCAGCAATGGAGGAGTGTTATCATGCTCTGTATCCTCAAGAACATGAGCTGCCACTCTTTTTACTGACCTTAGCCATTCTGACAGGAGTGAGATAAAATCCCAATGTGGTTTTGATTGGCATTTCCCTGACAGTAAGGAATGCTGGACAGTTCTTTACTTTTAAGCCTTTTCAGATTCCTCCTTTGAGAATTCTCGAGACCTGTACCCCATTCTGTAACTTGAATTATTTGTTTTCTTGATATCTATTTACGGGAGTCCTTTATATATTTTCGATATTAGCTACACATCAGATGTGTAGCTGGTAAAACTCTTTTCCCGTTCTGTAGCTGAGGCTTTGTCCGAATGATGATGGTGTCCCTTGCCTTACAGAAGCATCTCAGTTTTATGAGGTCATTGATTAACTGTTGGTCTTAGTGCCTGTGCTACCAGTGATCTGTTCAGGAAGTTGTCTCCTATACCAGTGTGGTCAAGGTTGTTCCCCATTTTCTCTTCTACCGGGTTGAATGTATTTGGTTTTATGTTTAGGTCTTTGGACCATGATAAATTAAGCATTGTGTGGTTTGATAAGAACCTTTTTGGATTCTTCTACATGCCAACATTCAAACTGAATGTCAATGATGCTGTCTTTTTTCCATTGTGTATTTGGCTTTTTTATCAAAAATCACGTGCCCATAGGTGTGTAAGCTTATTTCTGTGTCTTCAGTTTGATTCTACTGTGTTATTATTATTTTTGTAGTATATTAGAAGATGGGGATAGTGATAACCCCATCTTTATTACTCAGAATTTTTTTTAGTTATCCTAAGGTGTGTGTGTGTGTGTGTGTGTGTGTGTGTGTGTGTGTGTGTGTGTGTGTGTTTCCATGTGAAGCCAAAAGTTGTCCTTTCAAGATCTGTGGAGAACTATATTAGAATTTTGATAGGGACTTCATTGTATCTATACACTGCTTTTGCTAGAAGGGCATTTTTACTATATTACTCATAGCAATGCATGAATGTGGGCTATTTTCCATCTTCTGATAGTGTCTTCAATTTCTTTCTTCAGTGGCTGGAAGTTTTTAATCATGCAAGTCTTTCACTTGTTTGATTTAGAGTTACCTTGAGGTATATTTACATGATTTGAGGCTATTGTAAAAGGTGTTGTTTCTCTAGTTTCTTTCTCAGTCTATTTGTCATTTGTATATAGGAGAGCTACTGATTTTTTTTTTTTTAAGTTAATCTTGTATCCAGCTACTTGGCTGAAAGTGTTTGTCATCTGTAGGAGTTCTCTGGTAGAATTTTTAGAGTCACTTTCATATACTATCATATCACCTGCAAATAAAAATATTTTGATTTCTTCCTTTCTAATTTGATCTCTCTCCGTTGTCTTGTTGCTCTAGCTAAAT
The DNA here is from genome assembly GCF_011064425.1 of Rattus rattus. Lineage (NCBI taxonomy): Eukaryota > Metazoa > Chordata > Mammalia > Rodentia > Muridae > Rattus > Rattus rattus. The sequence continues at coordinate 85,910,060 of NC_046156.1, forward strand.
CTTCAAGTACTATATTGAATAGATACAACAAGACTAGACAACCTTGTCTTATTCCTGATTTTAGTAATATTCATTTGAATTTCCCTTCAGTTAATTTGATGTTGGCCATGGCAATATCATGCTGTGCAAGTCTTCATTATGCTGAGCTTTGTCCATTGTGTCCTGGTCTCTCCAGGACTTTTATATGAAGGGCGACTGGGTTTATTCAAAGGTCTTTTCTGCATCTAATGAAATAGTCATGTGTTTTTTTTTTTCTTTCAGTTGGTTTATTTGATGGATTACATTTATTGAGTTAGGAATATTGAACCATTCTTGCATATTTAGGATGAATTCATGGCAGATTACCTTTTTTATTTCTTTTTGGATTTAGTTTACAAGTATTTTATTGAGAAGTTTTGCATCAATGTTCATAGGAAAACTGATCTGTAATTCACTTTCTTTATTGTGCCGTTAGGTGGTTTGGGTATCAGGGTATCAGCCTCATAAAATGAACTGGAAAATGGTTCTTCTCTTTCTATTTTGTGGAATAATTTGAGGAGTACTAGCGTTAACTCACTGAAAGACTGGTAGTATTCTGTGTTAAAAACCATCTGGCCTTGGAGGGTTTTTTGTTTGTTTGGTTAGTTGGTTGGTGGTGTGGGGTTTTGTTTTGTTGTGTTTTATTTGGTTGGGAGACTTTTAATGACTACTTCTATTTTACTACGGGTGATAGGTCTATTTAAATAGCTTATCTTATCTTGATAACTTGATAAATGGAATGAAAAATATTCATTTCTTTAGGTTATCCAATTTGTTGGAGTACAGGTTTTTAAAGTGTGCCCTTATGATTCTATGAATTTCCTGGATATCTGTTTTTATGATGCCCGTTTCATTTCTAATTTTGTTCATTTGGGTCTTCTCTCTGGGGCTTTTAGTTCATTTAGATAAGAGTTTGTCAATCTTAGTGATTTTCTCAAAGAACCAAGTTTGTTTTCTTGATTCTGTGTATTGTTTGTTTCTATTTTGATGACTTTTAAGCCCTACTTTTGATTATTTCTTGTCATTGACTCCTTTTGAGTGTGATTTCATATTGCTTTCAGGTGTGCTGTTAAGTTATTAGCATGAGATCTCTCCAGTTGTTGTTGTTGCTTTGTTTTCGTCTTGTTTTTATGTAGGTGCTTAATGCTATGAACTTGCCTCTTAGAACTGCCTTTATAAGCTTGGGTATGTTGTTCATTAATTCATTCAGTTCTACAAAGTCTTTAACTTCTTAACTTCTCTTGACTCTTCTCATTCAGTAGACAGTTGTTCAGTTTCCATGAGTTTGTAAGCTTTCTGTTGTTTCCGTTGTTGAATTTCAGCTTAATCAGTGGCAGTCAGATAAAATGCAGGGTGTTATTTCAATGGTCTTCTATCTGTTGAGAATTAGTTTGTGTTCAAGTATGTGGTCAATTTTAGAGAACGGTCTATAAAGTGCAGAGAAGGTATATACTTTTGCGTTTGCATGAAATATCCTGTAAATACCTATTAAGTCCATGTATAATGTCTGTTAGCGCTAGTGTTTCCTTGGAGTCTTTAATATTCTTTCTTTCCTCATTATCTTTAGTGTTTTGATTATTATGCAATGAGGGGACTTTCTTTTCTGGTCCAGTCTATTTGGTGTTCTGTATGTTCCTTGAATCTTGATAGCCATTTCCTTCCTTAAGTTAGGGAAGTTCTGTTCTATGATTTCCTTTAAAATATTGCCTGTGCCTTTGACCTCAGTTTCTTTTCCTTTATCTATTCCTATTATTTCTAGATTTGTTCTTCTAACAGTGTCCCAGATTTCCTGGATGCTTTGTGCCAGATTTTTTTTTACATTAACATCTTCTTTGGCCAGGTACCATATCTTCTACTGTGTCTTCAATGCCTGAGAGTCTCTCTTCCATCTCTTGTACTCTGTTGGTGAGGCTTGCTCTGTGGTACCTGTCCAAGTTCCTAAATTTCCACACTTTCCTCAGTTTGAGCTTTCTTTGTTGACTCTATTTCCACATTCAACTGTTGAACTGTCTTACATTTATCTCCTCCTACTGTTTGCTTGTGTTTTCCTGGATGTAAGGGGTGTATTCATTTCCTCTTTAAGGACTTCTATCATATCCATAAAGGTTGTCTTAAGGTTTTTGTCTTGTGCTTCAACTGTGTTGCAAAACTCGGGGCCTACTACTGCAGAGCTGCTGGGCTCTAATAGAGACATATTGTCCTAGGTACTACTGATTGTGTTTTTATGCTGATGTTTAATCATCTGGGATTGGGGAAAGGATAATTCTAGTGCTGATAGCTGGCCTTGTCTTTGTTGGGTAGGTGTTTTGTGCCTTGTTTTCTGTTTCCTCTCTAGTTCTTAGAAGGGCATGGTAGCTCTGTGTTGCCTAGGAAGACATTCTTCCGGAGTTCTGATAACTGTGGGCATGGGGGTTCCAGGTAGAATGAGTTTCTAGGTATTGGGAGCTGACACTTCTGTAGAAGGATGTGTTCGAGTAAGGCCGAGGTGGTCTACAGGAGGAAATCAGGGTGTTCCACCAGAATCTGCTTAGTTGGTTCCCTAGGAATGGGGACAGAGAGTGAGAAAAGGCCACGGAAGAAGGTCTGCTCCAGAGTTGATGATACTGTGGGAGTGGACTTGGAGGAACAGAGGGGAAGGTGAAGCTCTCCAGTTAGATTACCTGATTGCCTAGTAGGAGCAGCCAGTGAGCTCTCAGGGAGTACCTGCTGGAGTTGGGGGCTGGATAAACCAATGATGGGGAATTGGATTTAGAGGAGAGGAGGGGAAGGCAAAGATCTGAAATTAGTAGATCTGCTTCCCTGGTCAGAATCATAAATTACTTTTTAATCATGCAGCTACTGATGAGAAACCGGGTTCTCCAGAGCGGCGTATGGAGCGCATTTAAGCAAAAGCACTCCAATGTATCCCTCGTAAACCCACTTGGGTGCTGCCCAAGGCAGGTCCAGGCTGTAGTACATAGTGTGTGGCTGAGTTCTGTGCCCAGTGCTAACAACACTCCTGATATGGAACAGGAATTCAGAAAGTGTTGATTTATAATCTATGCTAAAGTAGGCAATTAGAAACCTGCTTCAAATGGCTCTCAAATACTCAAGTCTTCTGCTACTAGAGTTGTACGCATGCTTACGAGTAGGGAATTTAATGGCTATTTTTAAACTATTTAAAATAGTCTTAGAATGTCATGAGAAAATGAAATATTTACCTCCATCAAGGGGAAAAAAAGGACAGAGGGATGGAAAGGAGGGAGGGATAGAAGGAGGGAGACAGAGGTGGAAGGCTTAGAACTCAAGTTTAATGTGTAATGTTCCCCCACTACAGCCCGTGAAATTGTAGCCTAAGACAGACTCTGCCCTACCGTTTCATGTGGATATTCACTGCTCAAAAGGAATTCCTTAGAGTCTCATTTTTAGAGCAACAAAGTACAACTGCGACTTTGACTCATTGGTCTTCTAAGTGAACCCAAGCCTCTCTAATCCATTTCAAAGCAAACAAATCGGTCTGTGGACGTAGCTTGGCTTGTAGAGGGTTTGTCCCTTGCACCACATAAGAAGGGCACTGTGGCCCAGGCCTGTAATTCCAGTACTTAGGAGGTAGAGGGCATTGGAAGGTCAAGGTCATTTTAAACCACACAGATGGTTGAGGTCAGCCTAAGATAGAGTAGGTCCTGCCCACTTCAAAAAAGAAAAGTTTTAAGCATGACAAACTATTCAGGGTAGGACGAGGAGAACACAAAACACTGGCCTTTACAGATGACTTCCCTTCACAGGGTGATGCTACCCCAAAGCTTAAGCTTCTGTGAGGAAAAATTTTTCTAAATTAGCTTAGGCAATCTCTGAGCTAACAAACATAAAATGTAAGAACAACATGGCTTTCAGTAACAGCGGATAAGACTTTAAGGCCACTAAGAATGTTGGTGTCAATGCCAGAAAATACTTAGGTTTTTTTTTTGTTTGTTTGTTTATTTTTATTTTTAAGTCAGGATAAAAGCCAAAATACACACCTAAAACAAGTATGCTCACAAAGCCAAGATTCACTGTTCCGGGCACTGGGGATGTCTTCTCAGCTGCCAGAAGAGCTGTTTCTGTAACAGGCCAACCGGCTTGAGTTTTCCTGGATGAGAAGCAGCTGCCACGCTCTACCTATGTCAGCTACGTTGCAGTGTGTGTGGAGGAAACGGATGGATTGGGAAAGGTCACGAAGGGTGTGCCAAGGGGACCAACACTCTCTGCAATGAACTGGAAAATGTGTGTTCATCCTCTACTCCTCATCCCCCAGTCAACTAAAGCAGCTACTCCCTTAATAGCTCAACCCCTTCCTAAAGCTCAACCATATCTCGGCCAGATGACGAGGCAAGCTGACAGTCTGTCCCTGCCCACCTGCGGGATAAGAAAGGAGTTGGTGAGGTAAGAACAAAACAGAAGCCCTGGAAATGGGCAGGACGGGCCAGGGGTGGGGCGATGGGCGGGGCGGGGAAAGGGGGCGGGAACAGAGGTTGTTTTTAAAAAAAGAAAAACAAGGGGTTGGGGATTTGGCTCAGTGGTAGAGCGCTTGCCTAGGAAGCGCAAGGTCCTGGGTTCGATCCCCAGCCCCGAACAAAAAAAAAGGAAAAAAAAAAAAAAAAGTGGACGGGTGAACTCTCTATGTTGAGGAGAAGCTTCCTCTCCCATGTGATGACTCGGTCGTCTGGAGCCTCCTCTCCCATGTGACCATTTTGTTTTAATCAGAGGAATGTGACAGAGACAGAGGAGCATCTATGACACCTGCAAATGGGACGAAGCCTGGAAATGCTACTTTTCACAGGAATTTCCACACAGAATAGTAGTGAAGGAGGTGTATGCCACTTAGACTTCCCCTTGCACCCCACTTATTTTGGGTATCACACATTTATTGATCATTTAGGAGTTCCAGACAGAGTAAAATTTGGGGACTCCAGGATGACCACAGTGGCATTTTGATAAGTAAAAACAAGAAAAGGAATCATTTCAGATCAAAGAAGCCCAAATCATAGGTAGGAGAAACCACACAGGTGGCAGCAGGCAGTGAGGGCACACGGTACTCTGAAACAGAACCCAGGGGTTCTTGAGTCCCTGAATGGCATGCCTTCCCAATGTGACCTCTATGCTCTGCTGTTAACTGCTTCTTCCTCACCAGCATTACCCACCATTATCCTTGCCTACGTTAAAAATGACAATCGAGCTGGGGTAGTGAGATCCGGACTCAGCTAGAACCCAGGAGCTCACTTTGCTTTGTTTATTCATGCATCTTTGTTGGGATCTTTGACTGCTTCTTGGTCATGTCTGTTGATTTCAAGTGACCTACTACAACCAATGGTCTGTGGGATGTTTAGGCATAGTTTAGTTTTCAGTTTCCTCTTTTTCTTAATGTCTGAGCAGGTTGTAGACTCTAAACCATACAGAAGACTCAAGAACTATACAGCATGACAGTGTCTCAGATATCAACATGGCTCATCCATTGAAAACTATGCTCTCCGCTTACTAAGAAACACTTGCTAACTCCTCGACATGCTTTGCTTTCTTCCTAGTACCCATCCTCATCAACCCTACCTGACCTGTCAATCATCTACTGTCTACCTGATCTGTCACTCATCTGTCTACCTGATCTATCAATCATCTATTGTCTACCTGATCTGTCAATCATCCATTGTCTGTCTGACCTGTCAATCATCTGTCTACCTGATCTGTCAATCATCTATTGTCTACCTGATCTGTCAATCATCTACTGTCTATTTGATCTGTCAGTCATCTTTTGTCCCCATCTTCCCTATCTAGAGAACAAGAATTTCTTTTTAAGTTTTGTCATTATTGTTCCTCCCATTTATAATAATGTCTGGCATACAGTGGGATTCTATAATGGCTTTTAGAATTCACACTGATGTATAAGTTGCAGGACTTCTCTCTAAATCTAAATATTCTGCTGTACTGTCTGGATAAACATTCCCCTAATTAGATCCCAAGTCATGGCGTATAGTCTCATAGCCAGGCAAATAGTCAAACAAGGCACAGAATACAATGGTGGGTAAAATAAGCCGCAGAGTGCAGTCTGGGAGACATGTGAGCACCACATTCACTTCAAGAAGCACTCACCCACTGGTGAGTTCTGTACGCATACCTTTGAGCTAAGTGTCAACTGGATAGAGATGCAGTCTATTAGTCCTCCTTTGGACATTGAGACTTAAAACACACTTTTACACTTTCTGTGCAAGCTTAAACATATGGCTCCACAGATATGAAGCACACATTGTCTCCAGCGCTTCAACTCCTATCCTTGAGATGCATAAGACAAAGAAGCCAGCTATACTCAGAAGCTAAGAGCAAAGGACCACAAGTCTAAGGCTAGCCTGGGCTACACTGGGATTCCCACACCAGCTTGAATGACATAGGGAGATACTTTTTCAAAATCAACCAAGCACCCCCCCAACACAAACACACAAAACCCTTATCATAAAATACTTTTTCATTTTGTTTATCAAGACATGCACCTGCCTAAAGAGAAATAAAAGGAATAAGAAGGAATATTAGTAATGTACCAAGAGAAGCCTCTTTAAACACGTGCGCGCGCGCACACGCACACACACACACACACACACACACACACACACACACACACACACACACAGCTAGCAAGTGAAAAAGTACTAGAAAGGTAGAAAGGACAGGAGAAAGAATTCTAGAAGCCGGTGTGCAAAGGTGGACTACATTTGCAACAACTTGGCAAAAGTAGTCTATGGTCAAGAAGCAAGATGGGAGGGAGAGGAGCTAAAAGATGGGAAGGTAAGGCAGGCATGCAAAAGAATGTGAGGAAGGGCCAGGGGCTCGTGAGACGGTGTGGTGAGCAGGCTGGCTTTGGACCTGCACCACTTACACACGGAGACACCCACCGTTGCTCCTCTACAAGCTCTTTCCTTTCCACGCCTTTGCTCTTCTCAGCTCTGCTCGCTCTGATTGCCATCCCTCATGAGTTTTTTAAGCCATGATGTATTTGCTCAATTATGTGTAGACCTACAGGCTCTTCATCAAATTAGCTGGTCTCTATTTATAGCTGATAACTCTGTACAGGAGATCTAATGAAAATTCCTGAGAGTGAGAAAACTCAGCCAAATTATCCAGTGCTGTTCCCTACCCAAGGGCTGGGCCATTACTGAATACGTTTGTTTTAATGGATGTTATAAATATACATTCTCTTAAAAATGATGCTTTTAAATTAAAAAAAATTCAGACTGAGTACTGTCCAGAGATAATGTTTCCGAGGTGTGTTTCACATCCTTTTCCAAGATCTTATTACAAAACGGAGAACTCTGAGTGGCAAAATGACAGAATAAATCTAAATAGACTTTGAATAATGAGTCTATCAAAAGAGAATTCATCTGTACCTAGTAAATGCAATCACATAAAATGAGTTTATCTATTTTTAGCAATAACTACACAAAATTACCAAAGAAATTCATCCATAACTAAAACAAGCATAATTTTTATTATTAATGCATCTCCATAGTCATTATTTTCACATCTTACTTCATTTACTATATTCAATTTACCAATTGTTTTGATGGCTTCTAAATACATATATAGAGTGTGTGTCTGTGTGTGTCTGTGTGTGTATGTGTGTATGTGTGTGTGTATATGTGTGTGAGTGAGTGTGTGTATGTGTTTGTGTGTGTGTATACATATATATTAAAAACAAAAAGAGAAAACATTAAAACAAATAGCAGCATTAAGCCAGGATCAGAGACCCAAACCATATTCTGAACTATGACCAAAAGCCAGATTAAGGCCCAAAACTCAAATCATCATTCTTTAAACAATTAAAGTGCAAACATCCAATGACCATGACCTGAAATGTCTAAGAGGCATTTGACACATCTCAAAGGTAAAACTTTACCTATGGTGGCGCTGTGCCTAAAAACAGTCATGTCTGACAGACACCCCAAAGTATGGATAGTGCAGAGAGTCAAAAAAGGGTAAACTAGCATCCACTTAGAGGAGTCTGGTGGGTGTCACAAGTCCAGGCAGCGAGAAAGGAAACGCATGAAAATGAGCAAACAGTTCTAAGTGCTCTTTGGGTCAAAAGTCAAAGCAGAAAGGCCTGTTCCCCGACAAAATATGCTGGTTGCCAGATGCAACCCGAATAAGAACGAGTAACATCTCTGTTCACCTCACAGGAACCAGCAGCATCCTGAACTATTTATAGCAGTGGACAGTGATGTCGAATGTTCACAAACAGCACACAAAGCCAAAACCTTTGTACATAGCTCTTCTAGCAGTAAGACGGCTTCAGTAAAGAAGTGTGTCGAAGGCCAGCTTTGACACCATGGCAGGCAGCAAGGTGTGGTGTCAGCGATTGTAGTCAACTCTGAAAGCACTAAGAGTGGGAAAATCAACACACACATGCACGCACACACACACACACACACACACACACACACACACACCCACGCACACACACGCACGCACGCACGCACGCACGCACACGCACACACACACACAGTGGTTGAAGTAAAGGCAGACTCCGGCATTTTTTTTCTCTTAATCCTTTTTATAGCCCTTAACACAAAGTCTTTCTATTTATAAAGGAAATTACCTCATAGCCACAAGTTACACATTTTCTAGAAACAATCACCACAAAAACATATTCTTCAAAAACAGATTAAAATCATTACACAAGAGGAAATTACAACAGGATTGTTGATTATGTGTTTCCTCTTTGAAACTTGTATCTAAACAAATAATTCTCATCTATCTTTTTTTCCACAAGCTCTCTGTAACCTCAAAGTAGAAATTCTCTTCTCATAGATTAACAAAGTTTAAGCAGGCCAAGAATATAGTAGAAGTTTCTCCCTGTGCTTGGCTGAGGACAATCTGTATTTACTAAGGAACAGGTCATCTGTCTTATGTCTTATTTTTGATCTCTTGATCAGCTAGGCCGGCTAATCATCTCTCTTCTTATACTCAAAATAGAATTGTTCATTCTTTATTCATAACCTTTCTATTTCATGAAGCACACCTAAAACCTGTTACCTCACCCCTAGATCACAAGACCAAGGGACTCAGGCCCAACCTAGAGCCTTTGCTCATCAACCCTGTCCCACGCCTATTTTTCTCACTACTACAATTGTGTGCTTGCAGTGCTCCTTTCTCTAACTCATGCAGCTCTTGCCATTCTATGAGGAAGGGGCCTTGATCCTGACTTAAAACTTTGTATCACTATCCTAACTTCTCAAATTTATTTAAATCAAGCTAACTTCTTAAAACTACTTACATCAGGAATTCCATGAACTCATTCATTATCTAAACAGCAGTATCTCAAGAACTTTCATCCTCATATTGATCCGCAGGAAACTTGCCCAACAGAGTGGGCTACCTCCCAGGAAGTAATCACACCAGGCTACAGGCTGTGAGGGTCCACTCACACCAAGCCAAATAAATGAGGAGTGTGACAGTGACAAACATGAGGTGCACATCAGTAGTAAGAAGCAGTCCTGGGATGAAGTCTCTGGGCCTGTGCTCACCCACCACAGTTGAACACGGTGGCAGGCCGTCTCCAGGAAGCCCATTAGCCTACGGTAGCTCTTCCTGCACGGCGTCCACCACAAGTGACTTAAGAAAGTGTCATTAGTTCAATGTTCGTCCTCATCCTCAATTGTACTTTATTCACTTACTCAGCAGTGCCAGGCAAACACGAGAATTACTGGTAGATGGGTGTGCTGCTCTAAATGACTGCAGGAACAGCTATTTCTTCTCTCCGGTCTTCCATTATCAAGAACATAAAGGAAGTAACAGCGTTTGCCTTGTGAGGCTAGAGACTGCAACAGTGCTTGAACTCATCGGCCACAGTCCTGGTAAACAAAGCTGGTAGCCTTCCAATGTATAAAGATTTTAAGATACGACGTAAGAAAATAAGTTTCTAAGTCTTGCTGGTTTAATGTTGACAATTTCATAAAGTTCTATGTAAGATTTTTATCAACCACCACGATCAACTTACTAACACTAAGTAGCAATATTAGTGTAGATTTATAAGCTTTATAGTTTTATTTATTTATAAGCTTATAGTTTTAGCTCCTAAATGCTTTGATTTCAACTTGAAAATGCTAACAAGTACAAATCATCTACATACTTATCTATCTATTGTGATTCTTCCTATGATGTGTGTTTAAGGGGGGTAGAGAGATGACTCCTTGGCTAAAGCATAAAAGACCTGAGTTTAGATTCCCAGCACCCACATCCTCCTGGTGCAACACAGGTCTGCAAGCCCATCGACGACAGGTGGGAATGGAGACAGGCAGATGGCTGGAGCTCTCTGGCAGAGCATTCTCGTCAAAGCAGAGTTCCAGATTCAGAGCAAGACTGAGTCTCAAAAAAATAAAGTGGAGAGCAACTCAAGAAGACAACACACACTCATGTACAAACACACACACACACACACACAGACACACACACACACAGATACACACACACACACACAGACACACACACACACATACACACACACACTTGCATGTACACCCACAAAAGCATATATCACAAATAAATACTTAAAGATGAGTTAGAAACAAGGAAAGCCAGTCTTCAATATCAGAAGACAAGCATGTCATAAACAGATGAACTAACTACAAGTGTTTTAGGGTGTGTGTGTGTGTGTGTGTGTGTGTGTGTGTGTGTGTGTTTGCCATACAATTAACAAGCTAAGCCTTTACCATATTTAAGAAGCTGTTCTAACTATGGAACATAAAATGGAATTCCAAATGAAGGAAAGCTAAATTAAAATATGGATGTTTACACATTCCATAAAAAAAAGAGAGATTCAAAAATAAAAAGCTATACTTGAAATAAAACGAGCCTCAAAACAGGATGGAGAATATGAGTTCATCCTTAAAGGCACAGGAAACCAAAGCAAGACTTGATAAATGAGGTTACATCAAACCATAAGGACTCTACACCACAAAGTCAACACTGGAAAGGGCAGAGACAATCTGCAGAATGAAAGAAAACAATTGCAGCCCCAAATATGTAAAGAATGTCAAAATCTTAACAGCAAAAATTAATAACCCATTTTAAAGATTGGCAAAATACCTAAGAAGACATTTCTCAAAAGAAGACATAGAAATACAAACAAGACTATGAAAAAAAATCTTCAAAACCACAGTGATACACAGCTCATGTTCAAAAGACTGAGGACATAATGCCTGTAGCTGGGCAGAGTGGTGCACACCTTCAACCCCAGCACTCGGGAGGCAGAAACAGAGAGATCTGAGTTCAAGGTCAGCCTGGTCCACATAGTGAGTTCCAGGACATCCACCATTTCACAGGGCAACCCTGTCTCAAGCAACCAAACAAACAAGAAAGATAACTGCTGGTGAGGATGTGGAGGAAAAGTACCCTCTCCACACTGGTGGTGGAAATACTATCAATATAGCCATCATGGAAAAGTGTGGAGTCCTCAAAACATGGAAAGATCTGACGGAAGCTCCAGCTGTCCTAGCACTGGTTATTTCCCTGGGAAATGAAACACGCTTGGCGGAGTCAATTGCACTCCCGTGTTTACAGCACCACTGCTCACAATAGGGCAGAAAAAATGGACTTGAGAAATACACCATGTGCCCATCAGCTGATATGTGCAGGCAAGATACACACTCAAGAAATGGACCATATGCTCGTCAGCTGATACACACAGGATACTTACACACTCAAGAAATGGACCACATGCCCATCAGCTGATGCACACAGGATACTTACACACTCAAGAAATGAACCACATGCCCATCAGCTGATACACACAGGATACTTACACACTCAAGAAATGGACCACATGCCCATCAGCTGATGCACACAGGATACATATAATACTATTCAGACATAAAAGTGGAGTCCTGTCATTTGTAGCAACACAGGCAGAATCTGATATCACTATGTTAGAACTAATGAGCCAACCACGCAAAGCCAAGTAGCATGTGACCTCAAGCCTGGGTAGAAACTTTTAAAAATCGATCTCACGGAATGTGAGAACTCGCACAGTGGGGCAATGGAGGAGCATGAGGAAGGGTGGTCGGGGCACTAAATTACAGTGAAAGGCAAGTTCTGCTGTGCTTCACACAGCACAAAGCACAAGGGTAACGATAATGTGATGCACACTTCTAAAGCTACGATATTATGAAGGCAGTCACTATAAAAATAGGGCGAGTGCTTAAGAAAACACATTACACAATGTGCACATTGCAGCAAGAAATAAAAAAGGTGCAACCGGTTCCTGCGTGTACCCTGGAGGTCGGCGCTCTCACTAGTTCCGGCTCCAGGAGGCCATTGGAACTAGCACTAATTTATCTCAGTGGCTCCATGCTGTCCCCAAGTACCCTCTGACCCAGGCGGATCGCTGCCGTGCCAGTTTCATACATAGACCGCCTACCTTGCCGCTCTCTTACTGTGGGTTCTGTTCACATTTCCAGCATCCACCCCCTGGTCCCAGCAGCAGCTACCCTCTCATAACTCTCTGCCGCTGTTCTGTTTACATTCCCAACATCCGCCCCCTAATAGTTATGGTATAAACTCCCAACAACCCCTTAAAATCAAGACTCAACAAACTGCATCCCAACAATCAGATTTATATGTTAAATTCCCAGTCTACAATACATCCACACGATAAACTCACAACCAATTGATAAGGATATAAACCACCCACCCAGATAAGATAAATTTGCCTACAGAAAACCATCCCAGCTATCTTGGCAATTCAAGACCATTGGGATTTGAATCATCCTTCTCCATCTCCATCTATATTCTCCTCCCTTCTCCTTTTCCTCTGTCTTATAAAAAGCGTTGTCCCCGCCTTGTTTTTTACTGTCCAATCATGGCCTTGACCTAACTTGTGCCAGCCCTCACCTGCATACAGACATCAACCTTCATGTGCACATATATTAGACATTATATGGTAACGTGTATATGTACAACTTTCATGTAACAGTTATGAAAAGGAGGAAAAAATAAAAAATACATGCTTAAAATGCGAGCTAGCCCTCATCCTGAATCAGGCTAGTCTTAGCCTAGAACAGAGCCGTCTAGTGTGGTGTTGCTCAAAGTGTTTGAGATGGCATCCAGGTCCCCACACATCAAGCAAGCACTCTACCATGAAGCTGCTCTCTCAGACCCTCCGTCCGTCCACTTAGGAGTTTGTAGCTCTATGTGAAGCCACCGACCAGGCTGATGGCTGTCACCATCAGTGACAGAGCCTGATTTGTGGCCATGATCCCAGTGGTGGAGTTGCACTGGTCCAGCCACACTGTCTCATCTAGACCTCCATACATCGTAGGGTTCACTTTTGGCAGGAGGGGAGCGGAGTTTAAACTGGAATGCTGGCCCCTGGATGAGCAAGCTAACTTGTACAGCACTCCAACACGTGGCATGTAGACTGGATGGAGTTCAGTTCCTAAAATAATACAAAAAGGCCGGGCACCGTGGCATCAGTCTGGGCTGGAAAGGCAAAGGCCGACAGATCTCAGGTCTCGCTGGCCAGACATCTCAGCCTCTTCAGTGAGCCCCAAGTCACTGAGAGATCAGAAAACAATCGGGCTGGAGGGACGGCTCAGCAGCTGGGAGGCTGCTCTTCAGGAGAACTCTCTTCAGTTCCCAACCTCTACACAGTGGCTCACAACTATCTGTAACTGATGTCCTCTGTGGCCCCCATGGGCACCAGATGTGCATGTGGTATATAGACATTCACGCAGCCAAATATCCAGACATATTTTGTTTTTAAAAAAGAAATCAACAAAACAGGAAAGGATTTGGTGGGTGGAGATGACAAGGGAGAGAGTAACCAGAATGTGTTATATCCGTGTATGAAATTGTCAAAAAACAAATTTAATAAAGAACAGGGTGGGGAATGTCCTCTAATCTTGATACACACACACACACACACACACACACACACACACACACACACACACACACGCACACACGCACAGAATTTTCTGTCCTAACACACTAATGATAATAAAAATAAATAAATTAAAAATACCATCAGCTATATGATTCAGTTCTTTTAAATATTTTCTTAGTTTTGCAGTTGCTGCATCAAATAACAGGGACTGAAATTTATTCCTCATTGTTCTAGAAAGTGAAAGACCGGGGTGGGGGTGGGGGAGGAGGGTAGCAGCACAGTCAGGTTCAGGGTCTTCCATGTTGCAGATGGCCTTTCTTCCCCTGTATTCTGCCACCGCAGAAGTAGCTAATGAGCTCACTCAGCTCTCCTCACAAGAGGACAATCCAGTTTATCCAGGTATCACCTTCATGACCTAATCATCTCCCAAGTCCAATACCCTGGCACTGGCCATTAAAAGTACAATCGTTTATAATTTGCATGGCCATCCAAGAGCCCGAACTTCACTTTGCATTAACATTACAAAACAACTAATTGTGAGAATTTCCCCATTGCTCCAGCCACCCGTAATCAAGAACAACATTAAGAAAAACCAAAGCAAGTAAACAGGCAGAAGACAAAACCGGACTCATTGGTGTCTTGTGAATAAGAACCCCCATGAATTTCATCTTACCAAAAGCTCCTCGGGCAACCTTCCAGGAGCCCACTGCCAGCACAAATTATGCATGCTAATTTATGCAACGCAGGCTCTCCTTTTTCCCTGGAGATAAGGGAAGATGGCTCCATCTTCCTTTATGAGTGTGACTTTTCACTTTGTCTTCTAAGATTTTTTTTCTTGTTCCTTTTCTATCTCGTGTTTTTCTATAGCTTCCTGTTTGTTTTCTGTAAATACAGTACTTTTATCACCAACAAACTTTATATACTCAGTATAATACAGCCATTTGTTTCTCACAACCCTTCAAAACTGAAATATACCTCCTAATCTATACTTCTCACGGATAATTACTATCAATATGCACAATATAGTTAGATATTCAAACGATGGATCTCCTGTGTCTTTAGCATAAGAATCCTAAAATCTCATATTTTCATGTAAACAACACATTTTTTTTAGAAGCGAGAGAAACAGCTTAGCAGTTAAAAACAGTGGCTGCTCTTCCAAAAGACCCACATTTGATCCCCAGCACCCTAATAGTGGCTCACAAGCATCTGTGACACCAGTTCTAGGGGATCTGACTCCCTCTTCTGGCCTCTGAGAGCATGAGGTATGCACATGGTGCACAGACACACATGCAGGCAAAACACTCACACACAAAACAAAACCGACACGTTTTCTTTTAAGATAACACATCTTCCTACAAGGAACATCTTGCTTGATTAGTTACTTTTAGAAAGAGAATCCAAAAGAAATAGATTTCAAACAATGACAAATGTGTTGGATGGTTTATCTTTAATTATAGCTAGCTTATAATAAACAGTGATATCAAAAGAAAATGAATACATAACAAAAGAATAATTATCTTTTTGTTGTTTGTGGTTTTTTGTTTACTTTATTTCCTTTGTCTGTTAGTTGAAACAGGGTGTCAATGACGCTGCTTCAGACTGGTGATCTCTGCCTCATGAGTACTGGGACTATAAGCGCAGTTCACCATGCCCACCCCAAATTATTCTTTATAAAACTCTGAGGGCTATTGTACAGTGTGGGGCTTTGCAACCCCACATCAGTTCTGACTCCACCTTTGTCTCTAACTCCTAATACTCTGAGAAAAGAATGATCTGAAACTATGTAGGTAATATATTTATTGCAACACTCACTAATAAGACCTCAATAAAGATCACATTGCTATTAATAGAAGGAATATTGAATACACATTTATCTTGTCAACTCCCAAAACTCTACTGGAATGCAATGAGATTCCAGAGAAACCCAAAACTACAAAGAGAAGTCAGGAACAAAGAGTTGGAAAGTGAAAAACAGACGGAAGACTCATAAGCAAGCTGGGCCCACTCAGAAAGTGGAATCCCAGGTCCAGTCCCAGGCTCAGAGCTGCACTGTTACAAAGTACAGCTTCCCAGGGGACCTACTTATGTTTTGCAGTTTTATTTCCAGGCATTCCCATCTCTAAAATGGCACAGGACTATTTTTAATTACAGATGAAATTGCAAGGCATCGATTCTGCCGATGCAGCCAGGGCACTGTGGACACGGGTTTCAGTGTATCGTTTGCTCCTTTACACTTTATCTTTGTTTAGTTGTTTTTAGCTGTATCGATAAATAGAAAACAGATGATTCAGACTGGGTAGAAGCAGCGACAAAACAAATCAGAGGGACGGCCATAAGGCTTTCAGGAATAGCAATCTGCCATTAAGCCGACTAATGCTGACTGGTGGGTTCTCAAAGAACAGTCAGGCTCACCGAGACGCCCTACGGTTAAATTCCCTGGGTCAGTTCTCAGTCCCACCAACATTTACAGACCAAGGGTTTAAAACTTGGAGAGGGACGGGGCACTGGAAATGACTCCTCTCACACAATACCTCAGCGCTGTGGAGAATCTCAGCACTAGCTGGAGAATTCTGATACCTGTGATACACTGTGATGAAACAATAATTTAATTCAATCAACGTAGAGAACAATTTACTGCTATCCAGTTAAGCTTATCGTATGCATATATTGCTGGCTGATAACTTCGTTCATTCAAATATAGCTTTCAAAAATCTCTTTCATTTATACACAAGAAGCCAATACGAAAACACTCTAGCGACATCAGTTATAGCAACAAACGTGAAAAACACTGACACATCCATTATCAGAAAAACAGACACATCCATCACGGTAAACCTAAAATAAAAGACTTGTTATTTGAAATTCTCTAGCTGTGTATCACTAATGTTAAAGCATGAAAGAGGACAAAGATTATTTTGTAAACGTCCTTTATCTAAATACATGTGAGGTGTCGCTGAGAACTCTGCCACATCATTAATGCAGAACATAAGCCCCCACCTTCATCTAAGTGCCTACAACCAGGTGTAGTAATGAACCCTATGTATACCGTGCATTGTCCTAAATACACAAATGTGTAAACAAGAAGTTTAATTTACAAATTAGGTTCAAAGATCGACAATAACTGATAGGAACTGTAAAAATAATAAAATAGAATTATTAAAATACCATAAAATTACTTCTAAAATAGATTGCTATTTCTGAAATTTTTTCCATCTAACGCTTTTCAAACCACAGTTGAAAACAGTTAACTGAAATGTTAAATAAAAGATACTATTTTATACTTTCCCTAAAATCCAGTGAAAAAGTGAAGGAGGTGGGTCACGCCATAATGCTGTCATGGAGGGGCTGAGGTAGGACAAAAGTCATGTACCTTGTACACAGTTACAAGGCCATCTTGGGCCACATACCAATTTCCAGGCCAAACCAGGCACAGAGTGAGACCCTGCAATCCGGCAATCTCTAGGATTCTATAGAATACAGTAATGGATAACTACACTCTGTACTATTAACAACTATGTGATTCATTCCTGAGTCTCCATTTCTGTCTCTGCTTCTACTATCTATCCCAAGCTTCAATCAAGAAGAGATATTCACTGGTCATTATCTCTTCCACCAAAATATATCCACAAGTGAATTTCCAACCAGTCACAATCACATCCAACTCCCCTTATCAGCTTCTGTCTCCCATCAGTGATATCCCAGCTATCTTTTTTCTTGTATTTATGTATGTATGTATGTATGTATGTATTTATACACTCCAGATTTTGTTCCCTACCTGGTCCACCCCTGACAGTTCCATATCCCATACCTCACCCCTGCCCACCCATGTCTCCACAAGGACGTCCCCACCCCACCCCACCAGACATCTAAACTCCCTGGGCCACCAGTCTCTTGAGGGTTAGGTGCATCTTCTCTGACTGAACACAGACCCGACAGTCCTCTGCTGTGTATGTGTTGGGGGCCTCATCTCAGCTGGTGTATGCTACCTGGTGGGTGGTCCAGTGTCTGAGAGATCTCAGGGGTCCAGGTAAATTGAGACTTCTGGTCCTCCTACAGGATCGCCCTCCTCCTCAGCTTCTTCCTGAATTCAACCACAGGGGTCAGCAGCTTCTGTTCATTGGTTGGGTGCAAATATCTGCATCTGACTCTTTCAACTGCTTGTTGGGTCTTGGGAAGGCAATCAAGATAGCTCCATTTTTGTGAGCGACCCAGCTATCTTTAAAGTATTCATGTCATTATGAGACCAAGAGATAAGAACTCAAAGTTCTTATTATATATATACATATATATATATATATATATATATGTGTGTGTGTGTGTGTGTATGTATATATATGGATGTGCATGTGTATATATATATATACATATATATATGTATATATTTAATTCTTTCTCTTATAATAAGCTTTTCACCATTTTTCTACCAGATTATGGTCTTTCTACACTTTTCTCTATGCCAATGTCACCAACAAGAACTTATAATCACTAGTAACACTACCGATTTTGCTGATAGATATTCTAATCTAATATTGTCAATTAAGATTCAGACATAATAGAATGGGGAGAAAAGGGAAGGAAAACTTACTGTGGAAAAACTGTGTGGCCAAGGTTCTCATTCTAAGTACAAAATAAGGTTAAAAGAAAGGTCAAACCAGCTCTCAGATTAGCTAATATGCCTCATGGAAGGAAAACGCTGCCCACTAATGCGACAGAACAGAGCCATGGCGTCACCTGTGATGTCCCTCCCCACCTCTGCCATTCCATCCTCGGATGTGGGGCCTTGGATTTTCCTCCAGACAGAAAAGAACTCTGCCCTTGATATAAAATTAAAGAATTTGGGGACATTTTTAACACAAACCAAAAATATCATTACAGAGCCTGCATTTAGTTGATCTGAAAAAAAAAGATTCTGTGACTTCAAGTTTCACATCTTAACTACATTTTCTCAGGCTATATTTATGTGCTCAAAAGAAAATGAATTTTCTTTCACATTTCATTACATGGCTCTGTTTTTTTTCCCTACCCAAAGAAAAACATGGTGTAGCAAATAATCCTCACCCTTCTCACAAAGACCTCACCTCAACAGCCACCATCAAAATCGCCGTCAGTCACTGACACGCTCACACTTGCACGCAACACATCTCCCATCGCCCAAGATTCATGAGTCCTAAAAGGACGGAAAAACCCCAGAACTGGGGCAGCAGAGGTAGGAGAAGCTTAAGGCACAGACCAGCCTGAGCTGCCAAGCAAGAGAGCAGAGTCATTTTATGGAAATCTAGACATTCTAAAACAACTCCATCTCTTCCTTTACTGAAGCGAAACCTGGAAGATCTATGAAAGAAAAGCAGAGACTATATGTATTCTGACAGTGCGTTTCTGTGAGAACATGAAAAGCAGAGAAGGGGTAGGGGAAAGTGATCCTGGCTACCCGGATAGTACATATTTCCATAAGATGCCTTAAGGTTTGGGGCATCTGAGCCTACAGAAAATAACTCGGAGCAGCATGTTATCACTGCCCTGGTCTCTATCCACAGAATTGACAGAGTGCCCTTATTCCGAGCCCTGCCCTAGGCAACACGTCAAACATTCGGTTTGTTTCAGCAAATGATAACTTTCTCTTATTTCTTCTCCACATCTCCCTTCTCTTGAGCTCTATCCCAGAAGTCTGACACTCCGCATGGGCTTCTGAGAAGAACTTCTCCCTGTGGGATGTCAGATATTTTGAGCCAATAAGAACAGTTATGCCCTGCAAGAGTATTAACTGAGCAAAACTGTTTTAGCACTGGACGAAGCAGGCTTCCCACAGCCTTTAACATGCCAGTGAGGGCCCGGGGCTCTGAAAGTCAGCTGTAATGTGCAGGCATTTCCCAGTCTTATTTGCCAGCAGAAAACGTAGGCTGCACGTTATACTTAGAGAACGTACTACTGGAATGGAAGAAGGAGACGGAACCCCATGCACGAGCGTTTGAGTCAGATCCTTAGGGCTAAGAAAATATGACTGTGAAGATGACACAGGGGCTGCTGCCTGGGTTGGGTCCTAGACGGTGCCTTCAGTCTGTCGCGTCATCCTCCTGTTTCGCTGAAGCTGAAACGAGTCCACTGAGGCCTGTGTGCCTGGTGTGTACAGAATCCACCGCTCAGACCCCAGCAGGACCCAGCTGCCCAGAGACATGAAGACAGGACACAGGCCTCCAGAGGGGAGGCCAGGAGGGGAGGTCTAGGCGGGAGGAAGGAGGCCGCTCCTTGGAGGAAGCCCTGTCCAGCAGTGGCTGCCTCGGGTTACTGTCTTGTTTCGTTGCTCTTCTTGTTCTGTTCTGCTCTTTTGTGGCGCTGTGGATCTAACTCAGAGCCCCGTGTGTGTGGGACAACCTCGCACAGGCTCCTCTACCGAGCTAGAATCGCAGCCCCTTGTCTTCCTTCTGAGTGGCTCCTCTACTTCACTTTTGTGGTCTAAGCAAATTAGAACATGTTTTCAGTCGGTTTAGAAAAATAATACTAATCTAATGCCCTTGAAAATAAAAAAATAAAAAAAAACCTCCTCTTTCCCATTCGTCTATAAGTTCCTCAGACACAGGACACACACTGCTGCCCCGGCTCACTTGTCAGAGATTATGCAGATGCGGGCAGGCAAGTTATCAAGAGGCCTGCTCCCCAGACAGAGCGGACACGCAGGGTGTGCTCACTGACTGTTCCAGTAGCTCGGGCGCCTTCCCGCTGCTTCTCTCTCGGAGGCAAAGGTTATGAGAACATAATACTTGGGAGTTTGAAACTTAAAGCTGTGGCTTAAATAGCTATACGAAGCTAAATCAATAGCCTAGTTTGACCTAGATTTATGAGAGGATGCAGAATATTCTTTCTATGTTTGTAGAACAATGTGAAAATTGTATTTAGTTTACTTCATAAAGAGTGACTGCCAAGACAATAATAATAATTTCTTTAAAGCTGCAAGTATATTGCTGTTCCATGACTGGGAGTATTTGTGGGCCAGTGAGATGTCTCAGTGGGTAAAGATGCTCGCTGCCCACATTAAAGACCTAAGTTCAAGCCCCAGAATCAACATGGCAGAAGGACAAACAGGGACAGATTCCTTTCTGACCACCTCTCCCCCCCCCTCACACACACACACACACACACACACACACACAATGTAAAAAAAAATAGAATATTTAATCATGATGAAATACGATAACATAAAACTCTGTCACCTTCGAGTTCCCAAGTCTTAATGGCATTAATAAAAGAGATAGCTCATATACAGAACACATAGTTTATCAAACAATTTGGAAAAAAATGCCACTTTGCCCATAAGCAAGAATGCTATTTATTAACAGTAGATAAAAGGACAAAAAAACAAAAACAAAAACAAAAAACATATCCTTTCAGAACATGTGAATAACATATTATTAATAGAGGCAAACTACCCCCGAAAGGAAGGTGCTCCAGAAATAAACATGATCTCCATTCCCTCTCAGCACATGTGCCTACCTTCTCAAAACCTCATGTACAACGCTGCCCTAAGAAACAACTGGACCAGAGCTGACCTTGAGAAGCCAGGCAGAGCATAACTGCATAGTGAGAGGACTCCTAACCACAGGCTTCTGAGTAGCAAATGGAAGGGCTGTTCCAGAAGCCACACCCACCCACAGCCTTCACTTCCACTGAAAAGAGCCCAGATGCTCTCATCCTGAATCCCAGGCATCTGAGACATGTCCGTATGAAGCAGGAAGACTGTTAATGTCACTCTACACAGAAATAAAGGGGGAACATCCCTTAACCAAGTTACCTGAAAATGAGAGTGACCGCCTAGGAGAGGGGCTGTTTAAGAAGTCTCACATCCAGCGAGCACAGACGTTCACAGGAGGAGTCAGAGCTCTCTGGGAAGCTAAGACAGGGATGCCTATATACATTAGTGTAGACATCCAGTGTAAAGTGCAGACATGAGACCGCAGACGGCTGAGGGACACTGAGCGGAAAGAGGAGCCCCAGTCAAGGACTGAGGCAAGCGCCGGCTTTGGAGGAAAACCAGCAACAGTATCCGCTGAAACGTGTTTGGGGTTTGAGACACAGGAAGATGGTCACTTCGTGTCATGCCAAGCGCCTAGCACGTCCTGGGGCTCACAAAGGCCCACTCACGGACAAGCCGGACGCCATCTTTCTACAGCTACCATGAAGAGAGCTTTATAGACAGCTTGCTACTTTTTAAATTATATATATAGAGAGAGTTGAGGGCAGCCTTGACCTTCGGTTCCTCCTGTCTTTATCTCCTAAATGCTGAGGTTCATTTTTACGTGCTTTTACGTGGTTCTGGGAACAGAATCCTGTGCTCTTGGTGCAGCTCGGCAGACATGCTGCTGGCTGAACACATATATCCCCAGCCCGTGCTTACTAATTTTTAGCTGAAAATTTTTGCTCATACTAAGCATAAGTAACTGGGTCACAACGACCCTAAGGAAGCTGGCATTTAGAGGATGTATTTGATCCCCTGCATCCTCCAGAAGTCAGGGAGGCAGGGTGCAGACTGCTCTGTCCAGCTCTGAACCCCACAGCTGTTCTGCTCTTCCACTGAGCTGACCTTCCTAGACATGGTTTAGAATGGTCAAATTAAGCTCACAGAGGGAACTAGCCCATGCACAATATTCTAATACCCCTCCCCCCATAAAAGACCAAATAGTAAATATCTGCGGCTTCTTTAAGTAACACTGGCTTATTTTGTTGAACATCCAGTTTTCGTCCTTTAAAAACATAAAAACCACTCTTGGCTCCCAAGGCTGCACAAACGCTGGCTGTGGGCCACAGCTCCCTGACCTCTGTGTTGGAAGCACGGTCCAAGCAAGACTCAAGGGTTCCGATCTGATGAGAACGGCAGTAATTATTACCTGCTTCACACGTGGGGATGGGGACTGGAGCTCGGCGTCTCAGCAGGAGGGGAGAAGGGAGACCAGCCTTCCACAGAAGACATTCAGTGAGCTTTATTATTAAGTATGGCGTGAAGAATAGAGGCTGCCCCTCTCAGATCCTCATTAGAAGAGTTCTAAGAACTATTGGCCACATCTTTTATTTCTGTCCTTTGCATATTCCAACTTGAAATTTTAATATTCATGTGTCACTAAAAATCAGTGCTTCCCTCAATCTAATTAAGGCTACTATTTCAGAGGGCCATAACGTAATGAACAGAAACCTGGGGCGATTTAAGCCGACCAGAGGCTCTTTCAATATGATCAAAAGCCTCCGGGGAGGTATTATTTGAAATTATAGAAATTTTTTCCATTCATTTTATGGCATTTGTAAAACTGTCTTTGAACGCTCCCTGAAACTTGCGAGAACCATCAAGTCCACCAGGAGATGTGGCAAACTGGATCCAACTTATCAATGCCAAAGCAATTATGAGATGCATTTTCGGTGACATTCAAATATTGCTCTGCAAGATCAAATCATCCACAATTTAGTATCTCCTTAATTTTCGGATACTGAACCTGTACCCAGGATTTGCATGTGGGCCATCCATAAGCAAATATGTGTCACGTGACCTGTCCGTTGGCTTGGTCTGGGCAAGCCAACTTTGGTGCCAAGTCTAAAAGTCACAAGTTAAAATATGTTCAGCTCTGATGATCTATGCCCAGCTGCTGCCCAGCTACATAGTGGAAGAAGAAGACAGCCCTGGGGACCAATTTAATAGCAACAAATGTTATTTTCATTGCTGAGCTAAACAAATTAGAAACAGAAGTCTCTGGGTTCCAAAGGTCACTAACTTATTTCACATGATGGCTATATGTGAAACCATACAGCCCAGAAGTCAATAATTCGGGCTGATTTTATTCACAAGAGCAGCTAGAAAACTGAAATGGAAGAACAATAGAAGCTACTATTGGATTTTGACCCTTTTGTCCAATGTTATAATTCCTTCTTGAAGGAACCTTGGACAGTTAAGAGGGCCTGCCCTAACACCCACGAACACACATTAAAGAGAAACTGCAGAGTGACCAAATGCAAAAGCCAATTAAAAATAGATGGTTGAACAAGGCAAGCTTTTTCCCCCCTGTGTACAAAGTTCATGGTGACCGTAGTCACAGTGTAAGAGACCAAGCAGAGAAAGGACCATGACTTGGACTTGGTAATCTGCTAGAGGTGCTATTACGTACAGTGGATTATGCAATGCCACCCCTTATCTTATCATCAGGTAATGAGCTAAGGCTCAAGACAAAACAACTTCCAAAATCACACACGGAAGAGGGACCAGATCCAGCACCTGATCCCAGGCAGTTTCAGATCAAGTCTGCCTTATTCACTCCATTGGGTTTCATCCTTCAAAGAAAAATGCAGCGTGGAACAGGCAACATTCAGGAATCAGATAGACAGGTGGTGTTGGTAAGCAAAAGGACTCTAGGCTCAGATCAGGGCTCTACTGTCTCCTGGAAGAGTGACCAGACACAGATGCCACAGTTGCTAAAAATGTCATACATCAGCAACGAAAAAATCAGCCTTCAAGGTCTACCTATCATCAATATGATGCTAGACATCTGAACACACAGTAGGGCCTAGAGAGGACTGAAGATGCAGTTTACAAGGCTGGAATCTGTGACATCAGCAATCTGGAAAAGGAGTCTGGATACCACTGGTAAAAGCTGTTCAAATACTATTTGTTTGGGCTCCAGATGGGCCTGAAAACTCTTGGCCAGGCCTTCAAGTGAGAAGCTCAGTGTGGGGGAAAGGGAAGTGGAGGTCAGGGCTACGAGATAGGAGCTGATACATGACAAACACTTATTTGCAAGTCTTCGTCTAGGAAAGGCAATCACAGCACTGGTAACGACCTTCACAGAAGGTCAAATTTCTACAAGCAGAAGAGCAGATGGGATCAGAATAGCGATCCAAAGAATTCCAGGAAAAGAAAAGAGGAGTGCGCCACAATTAGATTGGAACTTCGTATTTCCAAACAGCAGCCTCAAGCGAGCAGAGATGAGAGCCGAGAGCAGATTGAGGGAAGAGGGCTGGTGCCAGGCATGCTGACCCGGGCAGCTGCCATTCCTCCCTCCCTCCCCCCCTCCGTCCGTCCGACCAACACTCTTCTCCGATGCTGCTTCTCTACCTAGGTCATCTGATTATATACACGAAGCCAGATTCCTGATCATTTCGGGGTGAAGAGAAGGAAGCAGACACAGGGAGCAAGGAAACCGGTGTCCAGAAGGCTAAAATGGCCCGCTGCCAACCTACCTCTCCAGTCCAGGAAGGGGCTGCTGGACAGCTCTGACGGGGGGACCGGGCGTGCAAAACCAAGCCCTAATTCTGTAGGCTGTGAAGGGAGATTCAGCTGAGCGCACCAGGCTGCCTGATTAATCAAGTCCCTTCTCTGCTCTGTCATAGAGGCCACCAGTTCAAAAGCCACAAAATTGGGTGCCCACAGGTGACTGAGGGGATACCAGGCCTGACAGAGATTCAAATCCAGCTCTTCTGGGCGATTGCTTCTCCTTACTGGTCAAGTGGTGGAACTGAGTCCAGCCTGGGAATGAGCCAGATGGAGTCAGGGGCCATTATAAGGGCTGAACTGAGAACTCCCTCCTTCCTCTGAGGAGAACTCAGCTGAAAGGAAAGCGTTAGCAGATATCTCCCCCCTAGCTTCAGTTAGCACAGAGAGGGAGACAAAGCTAAGGGAGTAGACAACTCTTAGAAAATCTAAATTACAAGAGGCTACTGCTGCTGGATCTGATGTAGAAAAAGCAGTTTTATTGGTGAGATAAACAGACACTGTGGAAAAGATCGTTTGCTTCAGATACACAGATTAATTGGATGAGATTTTTCAATCACACAAATAAAAGAAACCTCAAGGAGTTTTCCAGTCATCAGCCTTCAAGGCTCTTCATAAAACTCTCAGGGAGAAATCACAGTTAATACCGCTTCCCAGCAGTCTTTATGAATAAGAAACGATCCTTCAGTTATAAGTCTCTGAAACTCTTCATTTTTAAACCAAATGCTTACCACTGCATTCTCTGTAGAAACAAAATCAAGTTCCCACCCGTAAAGGGGTGGGTGGGAAGGAGGCCAGCGTTCTAACTCAGTTGGTAGAGCGTTTGTTTGCCTACTAGTGGAGAAGCCAGTTTGATCGACATCACATAAACTGAGCATGAAACTTCAAGGTCATCCTAGGCTACATTAACAAAATGCAAGTCAGCCTGAACAATGGAGACCCTATCTGAGAAAGAGAGAGAGGGAGAGGGTGACAGACAGACAGACAGAGACAGAGAGACAGAGACAGAGACAGAGAGAGAGAGGGAAACAAAGACAGACACACACAGAATGAGAGAGAAAGAAATACAAAAGGTCAGATGAACTAGCTCGGCAGGTAAAGGTGTTTGTCATGCAAGTCTGACGACCTACATTTGATGCTCAGAACCCATAGCAAGGTAAGAACAGACTCCAAAAAGTCCTTTTACCTCTGACCTCCACATACACCATAACTCATGTACTCCCCCCATGGACGGGGGTGGTGGTGGTGGTGGTGGTGGTGGGACCTTTACACCTCGGTCTACTTCCAAATAAAGACAACCCAGTTCATGAAAGCATTTTCAACTCTTTCACTGTCCTGCCCATCTTCTCCCATTTCCAAGCAAATCATGAGTTTGGGGATCGTTTAATTATTAGACAATGTAACTGACAACAGCTTTCACCAAGTAAAATGACCTCATCCCCAGTGCGCTCCACACCAGACACCAGTTAACGTTTGTTTTTATCCATCTTTATTCTGACTAGTGGTCCCAATATAAAACAGAGAAGGATATGCACATGCACAAGAAAAGAGGTAATTTAGTGCTGGTGTTAGAAAGTCGATAAATGCCTGAGCTAATTTGTAGAGTGCCTGGAAGATAATCCACTTGAAATTTAAACCACAGCGCAGCACAGCAGACAATGGCACAGGGCTTCGCATCATAAACTACCAGCCTTACAGGAGCTGCGGAATGGTGGGGAGCTCTGCTGATGAGCTCTCTGACCAATAGCGCAAGCAGAATCACTGGGCTATTGCGAAAGAGGCGGGGCTCCTGAAGGTATGCGTCTACTTGCTCAAACACCCGGTGCTGCCAGGGGTAAGTGAAATGTCCATCCGAGGTAGGGTTCTCCTGAAATAAGAACCCAAAGTTTTAATCCTTGTCTTATTTGCTTCGCTGTTATTGTGCTAAAACTGCCCAAAAGCAACTTGGGAGGAAAGAGTTTGTTTGGGTTACAGTTTATAGTCCACCATGAAGGGAAAACAGTGTATTAACTCAAGCCAGGAATCTGGAGGCAGAAGCTAAAGCCGAGACTATAAAAGAACACTGCCTCTGGCTTGCTTAGCTTCCTTCTACAACCTTCCTTCCACAAATCGGACCTCCCATCGCCTAGGAATGACATTGCCTGTAGTGGCCTGGACCCTCCCACATCAATAGCATTCGAGAAAAAGGCCAATCTGATGGAGGCAATTCTTCAAATGAGAGTCCCTCTTCCAGGTGTGTCAGGTTGACAACGGAAGCTAACTAGGACAAATCTTAAATAAAAACCGTGGTCATTAGCCCGATGTGGTAGCAAATGAATGTGATCCTAGCATTTGGGAGGTAGCTGAAGAAGGATCAGGAGTTCAAAGTTATCCTGGATCCACTACATAATTTGAGGCTAGCCTGGGCTACATAAGATCCTGTCTCAACAAATGGAGCAAATAGAATGAGTTATGGACAATCCTTTCTTTAGATTACTGTATTACTTGTATTACCTTCTTTAGAATACTGTAGGTCAATGCCTTGGGGACACAGTAGAATCCCTAGAGTTTTTAAGCCTCCAACTCCTAAGTCCTACCATCAAAGATCACAGTACAACTGAATACACCCAAGTGATTCTCGAATGTAGCTAAAACAGAAAATTATTGCCTTCGGCAACGTTAAAATATGTCAATCAAAATAATATATCTCAATCCTCTTTTGTAGTAAGAACTGTGAGAATTTGCATAAATCAAAGTGTAGGAAGGCAGGCCTTGTCTTCAAAGGTTCCCGGTCTAAAGGGGAAAAGGACAAGGACGTATAACTCGACTTGAGCATGCAGCGTGCAAAGAGCCAAAGCATTGAAGGGCACTTTGCTGGGCATCATGCAATAGGACAGAGAGAAGAGGGAGATGAGCCTGGGACAGCACACCAAAGACAGTGATCAAATGGCCCAGGTAAGAGCTAGCCAGGAGGGACAAGTAGGGAAAGAAACTTCAAAAGGATTAGAATGGGTGAAAGTTCAGAACCCAGCAAGTTGTTTCTTCAGGTACAGTGAGTGAGAGCATGGTTACAGAGGGCTGCAGAAACAATCCAGTCTCTCATGAGCTTGGAGACCCACAATGGAAACAGGACAAGCAGGCTGAGCACAAGGCATCTTGGCCAAACTAAAGCAGTTTTACCGGGTCGGGGGAGGGAGCTCGGGGGAGGAAGCCCGAGAGGTGAGGGGTGGGGGCAGAGGGTGGGGCCATTGCCTATTGCTTTCTTAGATCTGGCAAACAAAAAGCTCAAAACTGACATGATCTCCAGATTTCCAAAGGATACTCAGAATCTAGTCCTTGAGTGAAATTGCAGGTTTTAATATCTGACCAGGACTAATAAATGAGTCTGCGGGGCAGATTCTGCTTGTAAACTGCTGGTACAGGCTACACCTTTCCTAGAAAATTGCTGAAGGGCTTTTAGGCAAGGGAGATGGTGTAAGATTCCAGCATTAAAACAGTTTGAAGTGCATTACCCTGCAGTGTTGCAGGCATCAGTCGGACAAGTCCAAGGGTGCAGGGCTTTTCCAGCGATGTTGGGGGGAAGGGGGGACTTTCTGAAATGAACCCCCTAATCTTTCATTTGCCAAACTTAATACAGATCTTTCTTAACTTCTAAAAATCGCAAATATTCAGGTTGCAGGTTATGATCACACTTATTAGGCTCTAACCTGATGTAAATTACAGTGAGTTCTGAATTACACATGCAGCTGGATTACAGAGGTGGTTATCAAAATCTCAGATGATCTGCCAAGCAGGACAAGAGCAACCTTCTCTGCTGGGAGCACAGCCAATGGTCTCACCACAGGGCAGGCTGATACAAAGGGGGTGGGAGGTAGAAGTGGGGTGGAGGAGAACCCAGGTGTCACAAGAAAGTCACCCTGAACCCAAAGAGGGCTTTGCCTCGAAGCTTCCTTGACTTGGATGCTCAGTCTTTGTGTTACCTCCCCTCTCCCCCGCCCCACCCCCCAGTTAATTTGGCAAATGTGAGGGAAGAGCACTTTCCTTTCACATGCTATACTGCCAAATACTGTTGGGGCCAACCACAAACGTGAATTTCTTCACACTAGAAGTTGAGTGTGTTTTTAAAGTCGCCAGGGAAATAAATCTGGAGAGGTAAACAGAGCACTTGCAAGACACTCCAAATATCTCTAAAAGACAAACAAACACAAAATAAAACAAAAAACAGAACACCTGTCTTAAACTTGACAAAGGCCTATTTTGCGAACACAGCTATCTACATACAAAACTGGTAAATGAGATTAGTTATGTGACTTCATAGACTTGATCAGGGAAAAATAAAATCCCATCTATTTATTAAAAAACACCAACATTTGCAGTCATGTTAGACCCATCATAGATAACTGGCTACAACTGATTCTCAAACCAGATAAGTAGACCGTCAAAAAAGAAAGACATACGGTTTATTTAAATAAAGAGCTAACTGCTTGGTTTTTTTCCTTCTTCAAGTTTTCTCAAAAAAAGAAAACACATAATTACCATGTCTGGTAAAATGCGTGCCTTCGGTCTCTGCTGTCATGTCTAATTTTAGGTGTGGAAGTGGAATTCTCTCAGGCATTCTTACTTTCAAAGCTGCACTGTTGAACTTTGGGATATCAAAATCTCTGGAATCTTGAAATTATCCAATAACATAATCCAACAAGCACAGTGGACCTTTAACAAGGAAGACACTTTTAAAAACGACCTTCTGATATTTTTTTAAAGATTAAATACTACCTAAGAAAAATCTTCAGGCCACTAAAGGCAGAGGAGGGGAAATGTATTTGAATATGAAAGCTCAAAGCCTGACATGAAAAAAAAATTTTCTCCATCTATCAGTTGTCACACACAATCAAAAGTGCTAAATAAAAAATAACAGTGGTAAAATTCACTGAGAAAGACTGTTCTCCAACAGGAATACCGTAGAGCAGTGCACGCAGCAGCCCATCTAAATGCTAACGTTTCAGGTTTCATTAGATCTTACAATGGCAATTTTCTTTGTTTTTAGGATTGACAAGGTCTCACTGTATGGCCCAAGTTCCCCTCAAACTCATGATCCTCCTGTCTCAGCTCTAGAATGATGTGAACACAGACTTGTGCCATTTTAATGAGTAATTTTTTTTCTCGATGTAGACATTAGCATTTTTTTTAAATCAGTAGTTTCTTTTAAATATGGGTGTGGAGGTTTTTACTCAAGACGGGCATAATTTTTGGTTAAACTATTACACAAATGGTCAGAAGGAAAAATGGGGCTGACCTGCCAAGAACAGCTGGATTAAGGACACAGACCAGGGGCAACAACTGTCTGCGCATGCCTAGAGGACAGAGCACTCCTTCACATGGCAGAGTCGTTTTCTCCATCCTCCTCATCATCCTTCACCAGCCTTCTCCATCAGTGGTCCCTGATCTCAGGGTTCCCTTAAATGCTGTCAGACCAGCTGACCACCACAGGTCCCCCCCCCCCCGCCACCTCTCTCCCCTTCCCAGGGAACTCAGGAGTCTTACAGCAAACCCATACAGGGAATTTTCCCATTCTCTATTTTGAGGCTGTTTGTGCTCTCCTTCCTATGAGTCTGGGTTGCACCGGTGGCATGAACAGCCAGGTTTTTTGGGGGGTTGGGTTTTGTTTTTTTTTTTTAATTTTAAAGTCAAGCATGGTTGTACACGCCTATAAACCTGCACAGGAAATTAAGGCAGGAAGATCGTAAGTCTGAGGCTAGGCTGAGCAACGTTGTGAGACTCTGATTTGCCTAATTCTTATGCCTTACTATGTTTTATTTCCTTTACAAAATTAACTTTGCAAAAATACTCTCGGTGGGGCTGGAGAAACGGCAGTTGAGAGCACGTGTTCTCAGCCAGGAGCCGAGGCTCCATTCCCAGCACCTTTGTCGGGTGGTTCACTTGTCCACTCCGTTCTACACCATCTGTAAGTCCGGCTCCCGAGGGAGGCAACAAATGTGCCCCCTGTGTGTATATGAATTCACACACGCATGCTTACACACAGACATACACATAATTAAAGATAATAAAAAATATAATGAGGTCTTAGAAATAAAATACGCTGCCTCAAGAGAACCACTGCTTTTGCCACAGGAAAAATTTCGAAACCCAGACCTTTGTTAATTTCCAAAGTCCACGTTCTTTCCATCACACCACATTGTCTTCTAATGCAGCCTTACCAAAGATGTTTATTACTTATAGCATAATGTGCACTAGCATTTGTGCCCATGTGTATGTTTTTCTCAACCGGCTTGCTCACCACAGTAACGCCCTGAGAACTTAATAAGGACATGAATTTGCTGGACATGACAGTGCACACCTTTAATCCCAGCATTCAGTTCGCAGAGACAGATGGATCTCTGTTGAGTTCAAGGCCGGCATAGTCTTGAACAGGTGCAAATGCCACGGCACGTTTGAGACCGGCCAGTGCTACACACTGAGGGTCTGTATCGGGGCATGGGGGAGACTGGAGAGAAGGAGAAAGTAAATAATAGTAAATCGAGAGCCTAACTCAGGGCTCTACTGGCAAACTAATGACCATACGAGAACCTCTTCCCTGTGTTAAATAGCCCTAATCCTAAAAAAGCCTAATGCCAGCATCCTGAAATCTCAGTTCTAAACAACAGCCTAGAGATTTCTACCACTTGCTCAGTGGGCATACCACAACTCAGCCGTGTGATGACTCAGAACAGGGACCACCACAGATCCCCCAAACCACCTGGCGCTGGAGGTGCTGATGGCCTAGCTGGTGACAGTGCCTGTGCTGTCAGTAAAGTGGGGTGAGAGCAGGAAAGGTTAAACCAGGAAGGTGTGGTTAAGAGAACGCTCGAGCTTTGTGAACACTGTGGAACCTATCAGAGCAAGAAGACAGACTTTCCTCGTCACATGATGACACAGGCCAGCAGTGTTAAATTGGCAGCTCTCTACTGCAGATTGCCAGAAATAAAATATCACTATCTCTTGGTCCCTCACGTTGTAAAATACAGTCAGAAAGTTTTTCTTTACTCCAAGTGCAAAAAGCCTCAGAGCGAAGGTTCAATGATCATGTTCATTAGGGTTGTTTAGCCCTCAAGTGTTATGATCCTAAGTTTTAAAGAGCTACTTAACAAATGCATGGAAATTTGCAACCTACTTTTTTATTGCACATCTATCTACTGTACACAGCAATGCCATCCAAGACAGCATTTGTTCCCTTGGGCAGTCCATTCCTACTCTGACAAATATGAAGGAATGATTTCACAAATCCACAGAAAATCCAGGATCCGCAAATGAGAAATAAATACAATATCTGACTTTCTGTGTCTGACGTACTTCATGTGATATGAAGCTCTCCATCTGCAGCCATTTTCCCTCAAATGACATGATGTCATCCTTCTGTACAGGTAACAAAAGCACCACGTTCTCTGCACCCTACATCGCAGCCTCCCAGGGTAGTTTCCCAACTTAGGGATGTGGATGTTGCTACAGTGATCATAAGATGTGCAAGTAGCCCTGTAACAATCTGCTTTTAAACAACCAATGAGCTCAGAGGAAATGTTTAAGGGGATTCTAAAGTCCTTAAAACAAGTAAAACTGGAGATGGGGCACAACAGACCGTTTGGACATCAGCGAAGGCCTGTATCCGGCAGGCATCCAGGCCCAGGGAAAGAGGCCAGCGACCCACACCTGCACCAAAAAACAGGATCAGCTCTGGTGAAAACCTGATGCTGCGTCTCAGAGAACCAGGAAAATTACAAGGTAAAGAAACAGCACAATCAGGACAGGAGTACGGAAACGGAGACTTTGATGAGTCAAACACATCGTGAGACAATGAGCTCCTTCTTTAAAGAGATAAAGCAGACAGACCCTTACTTAGACTAAGGGGGGGAGAGAAGACAGGAAAGACACAGATCCCCGTGAAATCAGGGGGGGGGGGGGGAAGGAGGTTACAATCCACACGACAAGGTACAGAAGATCATTACTCACTACCACATGCCAACTAATAGGAAAACCTGGAAGAAATGGACCAAGATTCCACCGTGAAGAAACACAACCTGAAAAGACCAGTAACATGAGAGTTACTGAATCAGTAATACAGTCAGCCGCCCAAGGGGAAGCCCAGCGTGAGACCAACTCACTCCTGAGTTCTACTTAAAGATAGCTGCTGACCGCTGTACTGCTGACCACTGTGCTGCTGACCGCTGTACTGCTGACCACTGTACAGCCGCAGGCCTCTGAGAGCAAAAACAAAAGCATCAGCCAAGTGTGGCACAGGCCTGCAATCTCTGTGCTCAGGAGGCTGAGGCAGGAGAATCACAAGTTTGGGTTCTTTTGGCCTAGATAGCGAGAGGCCATCTCAAAGCAGAAGGAGGAAAGAGAAGAACATGTGGATTAATGATATCAATTTGCATTCAAGTATTCAAGTAAGACAAGGAAAGAATTCTAAATGAATGAGGCCAGCTTTATTTGACCACCAAAACCAGAGAAGGAAAGACAAAAAAGAAATCCAAAGGTCAGCATTATTGATAAGCACAGAAATAATCCAAAAATCCATTCATTCTTATTATTAATTAATAAACATTAATTATTGATTCACCACTAATGATTTACTGTGAATATTGACAGTTCAACACATACAAATCAATCAATTAGATATATCAAGTGAATAAAGGTCAAATCATATGATCTTCCAAATGGATATAGAAAAGGTGTTTTTAGTCAGCTACTAGGTGGAGCCTCTCAGAGGACAGCCATGCTAGGCTCCTGTCTGCAAGCATAACACAGTGTCATTAATAGTGTCAGGGATTGGTGCTTGCCCATGGGATGGGTCTTTAGTTGGCCTGGTTATCTACTGGCCCTTCCCTCAGTCTCTGCTCCATCTCCAGTCCCTACATTTCTTGTAGATAGTTTAAATTTTGGGTCAAAGGTGACTCAGACAGATGTAGACACCCACAACCAAACAGTGGATATAGACTGGGGACTCTTATGAAACAGTTGGGGGAAGGACTGCGGGTATGGGGATAGGAACAACACGGAAAGACCAACAGAGTCACTTGGAGCTCTCAGAGACTGAAACACCAACCAAAGAACATACACGGCTGGACCTAGCCTGCCCGCCCCACAAACACACACATATGTAGCAGATGTGCAGCTTGGTCTTCACATGGGTCCTTAACAACTGGAGCAGGGGCTGTCTGAAAATCTGTTGCCTATACGTGGGATATGTTCTTCTAGCCAGCCTCAGTGGGAAAGGATTGCCTAGCCTTACAGAGACTTGATGTGCCAGGGTGCAGGGATACCCAGAGCAGCCCCGCTCTCTCAGAGGAGAAGAGGGGGGAATGAGAGGAAGAATTGTAGGAGGGGGTGACTGGAAGAGGGGCAGCTATCGGTATGTAAAGTAAATAAATAAGAAAAGAACAGGTATTTCTAAAATCCAGCATCCTTTTTTTGATTTAAAAAAGAACAAAATTGAAAATTAGGTGTAAAGTATAGATATAAGCAAGCGTTGGCGGGGATGTGTAAGAGCCAGCAGCTAACGAAACACTGAGTGGAAGAAGTCGCCAGCCGCTTTTCTTTTTAGTTAAGACTAAGACACCCTGCTAACTTTTAATTTGGTTCGATTTTGCCTTGGACCCCCCTAGCCAAAGGGCAAGAGAAGTGTCTAAGCTGGGGAAGAAGACACAGTGTTGCCCTTTGCAAAAGACACAGTCAACCTCAATGTGCAGCAGGGAGACTATTTGCGCTGACAAAATTATCAAAGCTGCAAGGCACAGAGCAGCACATAAAACTCAGGAACTGTAAACACATATACTAAGTGTGAACTGTCCTATCTACAAATCAGCCATGCATGTTCATCTACAGAAGCTACATATTACAGAAACACATATAGACCGCATAGGATAAAATGAGAAAACTGAAAGAACCCTACAATGGAACTAAAGAATTCTCATGGGGAAAAATCTAAAGGCACAACACATTAAAAATATATATCTCATGTTCACAATTGAATCAACATAATTAAGTGTCCATGTTACCCACAGTATTCAGCAAATGACACTCTCTACAGAGCTAGAAAGACCCATGCCAGCCATGTCCTTTCCAGTAAGAATGGTTTCTATCAGAAAGGCTAGAGAAAGGAAGATGAACAGAGATATGAGGGAAATGAGCCCTTGCCCACTGACGTGGAGGGCAGCCATTATGCAAACAGTATGGAGGTTCACAAAACAGCAGAGACCCTTGCAAAGGACTGGGGTTAATTTCCCAGCAGCCACATGATAGTTCACAACCACACATAATTCTAGTTCCAGAGGATCTGATGCCCTTTTCTAACCTCTGGGCCCCAGTCACGCATGCCTCGGTGGCCTGGAATTCACCAGGTAAACCAGGCTCTGTCTGACCAATGGACACTAAGAATGCATCCGTCTCCACCTCCCCAGTGATGGGCTTACAAGCACATTCCACCACACAGAGCTCTATATGTATGGGTTCTGGGAATCTAACTCAGGCCTTCACGCTTGCAAAGCTTTTTACTGAGCTGTCTCCCTTATCTCCTCATTCTTAATACTTCGTCAGCACTAAATAAAGCTAAGGGAACACTGCCCTATAATCAGGTGAAGAACCTAAGACAGGATAGAAGGGCATCTTAGGTGAGCGCTTTAAAGATGCCTCACAACCCACCTGGCTAGCACAGGGTAACTTGTCATCGCAACTGCTAAAATAAAAACACTAGGGACCAGTAAGGTCAGCCAGTAAAGGTACTTGCCTCCAAGCCTGACAAACCTGAGTTCAATCCTCAGAACCCACACGGTAGAAAGAGAAACACACACACTCTCTCCCCAGAGTAAATAAACTCCAGCTGTTTAGATGCTGAATGATATTCTTTTCAAATAAAAAATCATTTTAATTAAAAATGAAAATGACATACGCTAGGGAAGAGTAGGTTTTCCCATGCCAGTCAACTGACAATCAGCTCTGAAATATATATTGATACTATATTAGGCAATTAAGGAAAGTTACCTAAAGGATAATTAAACAAAACTATTGTGCAGTTTCAATTTCCCCATTGACAATGAGCTGAAGGTCACAGAGAACTGATACAGACAGAGCCCAGGTCTGTCTTCCCAATCCACCACACAACAGTGACCCACAGGCAGGAGTGTTAACCATGCAATTAAAAGCTCTCTAAAATTAAAACTGCACAAAGGAAAAAGCCTCAGAAGAAATCGTATTTTCCCATAAAACACTAAAGACCAAAGCAGTCACCTATAAACCAATATCATCTGAGGCTACTTAAATAATTATTTTTAAAATCCATCTTTTTCTTGAAAAACTCAAGGAATATGTTTTGTGACTAGCAAACAATTCATTAATGGCCAGGGTTTCCTGAGTACCAAGGGCAAGCCACAGCTATCTAGACACTGAAGACATAGTGGCTAGCCGAGTCCCTGTCCTTGTCAGGCTCAGAAGCCGATAGACACAGAGAAACATGGCACACATAAATAATGGGCCAACACGCCAGGTGGCACAGGGAAACCAATGTCATTGGTCAGAAAGATAAGAAATGCCAGCAAATAAGGGGCAAACCCTACTGTTTATTCGGCGGTCAGGCGGCCTATCTGGAGGATACACAACGGTCCCTGAAGAAGCACGCCGTGTGGACAGCTGGCCGGAACCAGGCTAATAGACCAGCACATGCAAAGTGCAAGAGCACAAACATGTGAGGCACTGCACAAGGCAGTCCTCAGAGAGAGCCCGGCAAAGCCATGGGAGAGGACCCTGGCGGTTAATTGTAGCCTGTCAGTGCTTTTGCAACTGGCTAGCTTTAGAGGGTGAGCGAACGGTAAGAAAAGCAGAAAGGGAAAGAATGGAAACTACCTTTCTCGCAGCCGAGTACCCAATAAAGAACACTATCTAATTTAATCACACTCCATCCTAAGAAATGGAGGGGGCAGCGTATATTCTGACTCTTTATGGATGAGGCACCCCGCCAGGAAAAGGGCAACACCAAATTTAAATGCACATCCTTCCCACTCTAAAGTTCAAGGCGGCCTCTCCAAAAATGCCAGCTACAAAAAAAGAATATTTCCACACAGGAGGAATTCAAAAGACGTCAGTGGAGGCAAGAGATGTCCCCAAGTCCCCTTTAGCCTCACATCATTTTTAAATAAAGGCAGAGACACTGTACACCTTTGCCCTACAACACAGAGAAACTGTTCGAGGAGAGTAAGCACACAGTCATACATTTCAGTGTTCCCAAACCAAAGCTCTCCTGTGTTTCCAGCTTGGAGCTGAGAGAGCGGGTTAAGAGCAGGTACTCCCGGGAACTGGGGGATCCCTGCTTGGAAAAAAGTTATTTCCTTTGTCCAAGAGAAGTTCAGGTCTGGAGACTTAGGCCATCCCATAGACTTTGCGTGTGTGATAACTACCTCAGATCTGAGTGCGCCTTAGCGAGACCTCTCTGAGATCCAAGAACTGCAGATGAAACCCATGAGGGGAGTCCTGTGAGGCGTAGAGCAGAGGTAAGTGAGCAAATGTTTTCAGTCCCCTCAAACCAAAAAGATAAGCAAGAATAAAATTAGGCAGCGTTGAGCTATTTAGCTTCAGTTTAACTTGTAAATTGTATAATACTGCGCCAAGATAGATTTGCTACAGAGCCATTTGTTAGTGTGTTACTCTAAACTAGATGTAGGACTATGATAAAGGAACATAAATAATTACCCTATTTTATGTCCAGAAAGAAAAAAAAATGCCAAGTCACAGTCAACACGGGACCTCCATGCTATGCTAACCCAAGATAAACCAGTGGTTCTGCCTGCTATGCCATAAACTGGCTATGTCTGGAGTAGGCGAAGGCCACCACTAGAATCTAAGGCCAGGGTTGTGCCTGAAACTCTGCAGCACACAGGACAACCATGCAGTAAAGAACTAAAAGCTCTCTGTCCCCAATACCACAAAAAGATAAGAAGGACAAATGAAAAGGGGGGGGAAAGGGAGGGAGGGAGGAGGAAAATGAAAGACAGAGGCAGAGACAGTGTTAAGGTTGGGAAACCCTAGTTTAGGGTTACTAAGAAAAGAGTAATATCTCTGAGAATACATAAACTGGAAGAGTCAGTGAGAAAAAAAAAAAAAAAAAAACAAAACTACTGGCAGATTAGAATTGTAAAGAAAAAACTGAGAAAATGCATTGCCCAAACTGCCCTGTAGGTGGTACGTTGCCATTTTTATCTGATTTTCAAGTCCACAAGTAATAATTCTGCCTCCATAAAAGTCTGTTTAACTGGCAAGCGGGTGAATTCTCCTGCCAGTGCTGAGCCAGCAAGGCTTCGTTCCCTTCCTGTGACCCAGCAGAGCTAACCCAGCCTCTTCTCCCACATCCCCCGGTGCCTCAGGTCATACTGTTCCCCGGCACATGCCACATCTCCCTTCACACAGTGCAGACAGTCCTGCTGCCAGGGCACGTGGCTTGGACTGACCAGCCCAGTAAGAACTTCATGATGAGGACAATGGGGCTAAGTGCTTTTACATTATAAATTCCCTCCTCAGAGCACTTGAAGAATTGTAGCAAAAAGATGGACATGCGCCACCTACCTTTCCCCTTACGCCAGCTGTTGTCCGGTGACTATCCAGACCAAAGCTGCAAAGAATTAGCATAGGGCCATCATGTCCCACTGGCGCTGGGACAGCAGTCACTGGAGGGCAAAGTTAACTCAGAATGCACTTATCCCCAGGGTGACTCTAGCTCATTGGCAAAATGCTTCCCTCAGAGGCACAGCTAGACTCGATCCCTACTACCCAAAAGAGAGCACTTTCTCCCACTTACCAACTGTCAGATTTAATACAGTGATGACATTTTCTCTAAGTCATTCCTCTATGTATGTGTGTCTATATTTACACATGTCATATATGCATGTATTATATATGCAGCATATACAATATATTGAAACAATCTTCACATAAACCAAAAGCTGAATATTCTTGGGGGGGGGGGGTAAGTCTAAAGTTCAGCTTTTTACTGTCAACCCATGGAAGAATGATATTTTGCTCAAATGAACAAAGAGAATTCTTCTGAGCTGAATAAGAGAACGCATACACCTGTCACACACAAACGACTTCTCGACACACATTCTCCTGAGGAAACTTCTTCGTTTGCAACTTAATGGATCACTATAAGTCAGTCATCTCCCGGGCCCAGATCACACAAAAACCTGAGAGACAAAGGTATACACATGGGGCTCTAGCAAAGCCCCTCCCCCAACAGGAAGCTCAGGGTTCACACATCTGAAAAGAGGGCACCAGTCTCTGTGGTTCCATTTTTATAACATGTGAAATTTTCAAGTATTTGATTTTATTTTTCTAATAGTTCTTAGGATCATTCCTGTTCCTCTGAATCACGAATCTCTTTATCTAGCCCAGTGAAGCAGCTGACTACAAATGCTTGCTTGGCGTGCCAAACACCCTGGACTCACCCCACAGCACCCCAAAAGCAACACAGAAAGAAAGAAAACGCTTTCTGTTACTACACCTCCAGAAGGTAGGCTGCGCCTCCCCTTTCCTCCAATGTGGTCCCTACATAGTGACTTCCTTCAAAGTAACAAGTCTGGGGCCAGCGAGATGGCTCAGCAGATTAAGGCTTGCCACCAAGGCTGAAGATCTGAGATCGATTCCCCAGACCCATAAGTGGAAGGAGAGAACCAATTACCAAAAGGTGTCCTCTGACCCCCCACAGGCAGACCATGCACCCCTCTGCCTACCCACACCCACACATAAATAAGTAAAATAAATAAATAAATGTGACTGTAAAAGTATTAACAGTGTGAAAGGGGGTGGGGGTGGGGCTGGGAGCAACTTTACAGTGGAAAAAGTTGCAGAGGACTGGCTCATCCAGATGCCAGGGTTATCATCAGTGTTCTTAAGTCACCTTGGCCAAGTCGACAGTCTTGAGATAAGTATCAAATGACCCCAAACTGAGATGAATCCACAATGACCCTTCCTAGTCAGCAGACCTGTAGGCATGTGCTGGGAGGGAGACGCACCCTTGGGACACAGGAGCTGGATCCACACATCCTCCCTAACTCAGTCTGCACACCTCCAATTGGCTGGTCCTAATTCCCGCCAGTCTGTCCCAGCATTCTGGGTTACAACAGACCATAGAAGAAAAGACACATAGTAGGGTGAATTTAGGCTTCTCGGGAGGAGGATGGATCAGCCTCTGTAGGACTGAACTCCAAAGCACCTTACAGAAGTCTCATTATTGTTACACAAAAGGCACCTTTAGCAAGTCAATTTCTTAAACCTCTCATCTGATCGAAGAGTTATCAGAAGAAACCATTACCTAAACAATTCTCAGCCATAGGAGACTTCCTGGTTTGCCAGGTATGTCTTGAGACCAAGTAATGAAAAGGCTCTGAGAATCCTTCAAGAGCAACTCCATAAATCTCAGATAACAATCACCGACTATTTACAAAATGTTACTTCAACCCTGGTGTCATCACTCCGGACTCATGACAGATACAATGGCTCTGCAAAGCTTCTGTTACAGATTTGTATCCTGTACCCAGAGCTCTAGCCTAAGTACAGTTTTCTCCCACTTTGAGTGAGTTATCCCAGTGAATTACTGAACCAAATGGTTAGTAGAAACCCCTACTCAAAACGGACAACCTAGGAGCATCTAGGTGACCTACACCACCTAGGGGTGATCAAGAATTTGCAGCTGATATCTGAAATGAGAAAAACCTCTTGGAAAACTGTGCCATCAATCTATGAAGTCTCTCTTAGCAGTTAACATCAAAATTACACTGCATGTATGGACTTCTGTTTTAAAAAATTGTATATATAATAGTTAATTAGTTTTATTATATTATATATATATTTGTATATACATATATAATACATATACAAATATGTAGTATACAAATACGTAAGATATTAATAGGGAAATCTGGGTATATACTACTGTCAGAACTCTACCATGTTTCTAATTCATCTTCAAATCCAATGCTATTCTAAAATTAGAAGCGAGAGCTGGAAAGAGAGCTCAGAGGTTAAGAGCTGACTATTCTTCCAAAGGAGAGTTTCATTACCATAGCCCACAAGGCAGCTCACATCCATCTGTAACTCCAGTCCCAGGGATTCAATACCTTCTGAGCTCTGAAGCTACTAGCCACACATATAGTGCACAGAGATACATGCGAACAAAACAGCCATACACATAAAATAAATAAACAAAATTATAAAATTAAAGAACTACTTTTTTACAAAATATACTTTTATCTTAATTCTAAGATGCATCAAATGAGTGACGTTTAGTAAAAACCTGCTAGACTTGGCTTCTCGTGTTAGACTACAGTATTTGAAGAATTATCATAAACTAAATGATACTAAGAAAAATAATTAAAAGTTAATTATATAAGCATATTACTCTAATTAACTCTCATTAGCTAACACAAAAATTAGTTATATGCAGTAGGCCACCTAAACTTTGGATTTTAAGCCATTTACTTCACTAAATATTAAAATAAGGCTTTTACTTTCATCCTATCCAAAGGACAGTATAATGAGTGTTGTTGAGTGCATGCTGACACGAGAATATTATACAACAGTTCACAGTCATATCCTCCAGATCTTAATATAGCTGAGCTCTTGTATCAAGAAGCCCTTCCTGTCTATGCAACCAGAAGAAGCATACTCACTGTCCTGTGCCTCCTATTTATACATTTAATCGCATCACTAATCACCACTTGATATTTTCTAATTTTTTAAAAAATAAATCTATTTTTCCTTTTGGAATGCAAATTTCATGGTCTGGGTATGGTGTGTGAGCACCTTTAATGCCAGCACTCAAAAGACTGAGGCAGGAGGATAGCTGGTTTCAGACTGACTTAGGTTAAATGATGAGACTGTGTCTCAAAAGAAATAAACAAAACCTGAAAATCAGGTCATGTCTACCCTGGGGGGGGGGGCTACTGTAATGCCAGCCCCTTTTACTGTGTCTCGCATCAAGTAGTACTTAGTGAAGGGGTCTGGAATGAGTGACTGAAAGAATGAATGATGGATGGATGGATGGATGGATGGATGGATGGATGGATGGATGATGGTGGGTGGATGGATGGAGAGATACATGGATGCATGGATTGATAGATGGTTGGTAGATGGATGAATGCATGGATGGATAGATGAATGATGAATGAACAAACGAATGGATGGATGGATGATGAATGGATGGATGATGAATGGATGGATGATGGATGGATGGATGGATGGATGGACGGATGGATGGATGGATGGATCAGTGGGAGGGATTAATGGACTGATGATGAAACAAAACTTAAAATTGTACAATAAGACTGAAATGCAAGCTACTAAAGGAAATTTTAGAAAAAGAAACTGGTATGTGAGGGAGTGAACCATCATTAGTAAATCTGATGAACTCTGGGAAGGGGCACGGGGGGCAACATTTGGAATGTAAATAAATAAAATAATTAATTCAAAAAAGAAATCTTGCAAGTCCTAACTATGTTCCAGGTAATTCAAATACATAATCTCATTTAAAATGTCACAAAACTCTATGTACTTATTATATCTTTTTATTATTCTCAGATGGGATTGGGAGAGATCTTATAATTAGTTCAATGGCAAAAATTACATGCCTTACATCCCTCCGATACTATGACCATTCTTTTTCCACTCCTTTCATACATAAATTCAATTATTTATTACAAACCACACACACACACACACACACACACACACACACACACACACGCCAAGACACACACACACACACGCACGCACACACACACACACACACACACACACACACACACACACACACACACACAGAGGTACAGAGGTGGTGGCTTCATTTTAGTCTGTTGTTGGTACGCTGTTCTGGTGGTACTGTGGCTTGACCCAGAGCCTCTTCTGT
Source organism: Rattus rattus (assembly GCF_011064425.1). Classification (NCBI taxonomy): domain Eukaryota; kingdom Metazoa; phylum Chordata; class Mammalia; order Rodentia; family Muridae; genus Rattus; species Rattus rattus. The sequence goes on from NC_046156.1 coordinate 85,953,119, forward strand.
CCATGCTGGGCAAGCATTCTACCACTGAGCTGTTCTCCAGCCGTCACGTGTTCGCAGAATCACTCCAGTAACTGGGGTTCTGCTTATGTCTTGCTTTGGGCTGTATAACCGTGTTGTTTTGGTGTGGGTTTTTGCTGTGCTGGGATCAAACGGGGAACAGTGCTCGTGCTAGGCAGCTGCTCTACACTGAACTACACATGCAGCTCCCATTTATTAATTTATGGCTGTCATTAAATGAACTCAGGACAATTGGAAGTCTAGTAAAAGGCCAAAGCTGTGACTTTGATGTGACTGTAGCCTAAATCAAATAATAAAGAATCCTAAAGCTAGCTGTGCTGGAGATAATAGATAAAATGGTACTAGTGCAGGATGTACCAGGATGTCTAGGAAACATGGAAGACACAGAAGAAAGGGCTCCCCTCAGTTTTCTCATTCTGATGGCCACCTGTCAGTGGCTGACGTTCAAAAATTTACACATAACCATCAAGGTCACCTGCAGAACGACTGTTCCCTCATTTCTAAGAAACGTCACAAGTGAGATTGTAAAAATGGCTGTGAACTGTGACCTATGTTTAAGAAAGAATCCCTTTCATTGGTGTTTTTAATGTCTTCTAGCACTCCCTTTCTAACAGCAAGCCTACACAAGCCTTTAAAAGGGCTTCTCTTCAAGGAAAAGTTCCTTAAATAAGAAAAATAAATGTAGCATCACAAACCCTCTTAATATATAAACTTTGTTGCATTTGTAGCTTTCAAGCCTGGAAACAAGCTCCACTTACTGCTCTTAACACAGCACTAGGCTCTCCAGCTGTCTCCCTGTTCACTCAAGAAACTTACTAATCCTGCTTCCTCTGAGATGAGGAAACTCTTTTCTATGGTCTGTAGGCTCTTACGATACCTCAGGCTGCTCTGTTGGCATTTCCTACTGGCAGTGACACTGTCATCTGATGAAAATGTTTGCAAGTTCAGGGCCCTTAAGCCTCTGTAGTGGCCAAATCATTTACTTCTAACGAAAATGAAAGGACTTCAAAGAAACTGCCGAGGGCCCTCTCTGAACCTTCTGCAAAGACTGCTTAAAAATAACTCAACAAAGTGGCTTCAACCTGAGTAACATTATCCTACACAATTTCCTTTCCAACATGGATGAGAAAATATGCAAGTTGTTATATATAGAAACCGAAATACTGACCCTCGAGTGATCCAGATACAGCTGGTCTCCCGAGAATAGCATCCGCCATCCCTCTGTGTCCTCCCCCATCTTGACTCTGCCGCTCTAAAGTACAGAACCAGTATTCTAGAGAACAGTCACCAGTAACAAGACCTCAGCAAGTTTTCCTGGTAGTAATACCTCTCACCCTCAACCACCACATCACAGGCGCTTCCTCATGTCTTCTTGCTTTCCAAAGTCTGTGCTCCCAGTGGCTCAAGACCCCAGTGGGGACCCCATATCAGAAAGCTTGCACATCATATATTTACATCATGATTCATAACAGTAGCAAAATAACAGTTATGAAGTAGCAATGAGAATAATTGTATAGTTTGGGGTCACCACAATACGGGAGACTGTATTAAAGGGTTGCAGCATTAGGAAGGTTGAGAACCACTACTGTAATCTAACTGAGACTCCTCAAGTACTCAGACATTGGCTGCTTCTCTACCAGGCCAATTTGCCTTCCCAACTTACTTCCATTTGTTACAATATTTCCATTAAACACCTTTGCAAAGAACTGTGCTACATCTCTACTCAGCTACCATGTTTACAGGTTACAGTTAAGGAAGTATGCTTAGTTTCTGTGGTGCTGAATGAGATGAGATTAATAAAACTTTGAATGCTAAAATTGATCACCTAAATTCACACAAGCAAACGTAATGTCGAACACGAAAACAGCCTATCACTCACGAGTGTAAACACGGTGATAACAGGTCGTGAGCCACAGGTTGACAACCACTGGGAGCACACACTTCAGAAGGCAAGGACACACCAGGGAGGGCCTCTGATGCGGTGGATGAGGGCAAAAGGTATTACTACCATGAACACCAGCCATCAAAATACAGCGGTAACAGCTGATGCAATTAAACGGTCATCAGAGCGCTATCTCACAAGGGTCTTAGTCAGGAAGCTACACAGGGGGACACCACCCCAACCTTAGGGAAATGGGCAGTTCCACTGACTTTTAAATGCCCAGGAGTGTGGAGATTTAAAATAGATTGCTTATGCTGGGTGCACGAAAAGCAGTACCAGAAGACATCCGGCACCGGCCAATGCTGCCACACGTCAGAGGTGCGGAATTGAGCTCTTCTGGTAAACTAGGGAAATAAGAGTGAACTATTGCACGCTCATATTTCTGACAGATCAAGGGTAAAAATAATTAATGCATTAAAATACTAGAAAAGTAATAGGTCATTATTATTTTAAAAAATGAAATTGCTTTCTAAATAAACCTGAAAATTATTGTTAAATCTGATAACTTGAGTTTTAGCTACAAAGCAAAACAAAAACAAAAGTTGAAGCCAAAATATGAATAACAAACACATATATCAAAGAGTGCGGTTTCTTTACATGGAAAGAGTTCATATAACATGATCAGAAAAAAAAACTATGCAAAAGAAATATATGTGGGTCCTACAGGCTGCTCACAGACAGAAACACTAGCAAGTGACTTTTTAGCCTAT